>NW_015625034.1:1014805-1039887 GCF_001515625.1 Sinocyclocheilus rhinocerous
AACCAAATGTTAAGGTGATAAGATTAAACAGAATCCATAGCAGTTATTTCATGTACCCTTTTGGTCAGCAGATGGTTCTTGACGACCTGCTGCTTCTCCCACGCTATCTCCGGAGGTAATGTTAATATTTACATATGATTAAGATCGGAAAGAACTATCTATATGATAATTAAGCTCTTTGTAGAGAAAGGAGCATAGTTTAATACACAATTTGGAGTGGAAGCTGGGTCGAGGCAGACTATAATTTCTTACAATACCATTATAGAAGAAGAGCAGAAGAGAAAGAATACTACTTCCACAGTTTTGAAAACACATTTATTTTCAATGTTCTATAGCATTTATTTTGCATAGTGCATTTTTTGTAAATATTTAACCAGGCTTTTCATTATTTGATGTGACCATCTATACCGTGGCGTAACCAATGTTGTGTCCAACAGGATTCGAAGAACAACTAGTCAGGAGCCACAGGTTTAAAATCAAGAGTATTTACTAGAGATCAATTACACAGGGTGGTAAAGCTCAATGAAGAGAAGAACACCTCCATTTTCTTCAGTCATCTTATATACTTTTCAATAAGAGTGTGTGCCTACATATTCTATATGTTATGTGTGTGACCATTACCATACATGTACTTTCCCAGTCACTATCTATGAAAAAGCTTGAACATTACTAAATACTGTACGTGCATTTTACAGTTTACAAATACAGAGTAAAATCGTATACCACATCAACAATACAGTTATTTCCATGATTGCATTAATTTTAAAATAAATTTTATTTGAAAAAAAAAATGGCATAAAACATCATTTTTAAAGCCATTATGAAACATAAATGTGAGATCATGGCTTACAGAAATATATACCATAAAACAAAAGCTAGAAATGTTTTCTTAACATCTTTCTGTAATACTGATATGTTGTTAAAACCTCAAGCACAGTAAAGAAATATAGAATATAGTAATTAGTAAAAATAACAGTTGAATGATCCAATTCATTTTGATTCACTGACATTGAATCAAACATTGATTTTAAAAATTTCTTTTGTAAAAAAAAAAAAAAAAAAATGCCCATTAAAAACTCAAACTAAAAACGCACTGTATTTACTCCAGTAGAAACCTACCCTTTGCAAGCGCTGGAGTTATATTTGAAGCCTCGAATCTTTTGTGGAGTGTTGCCATTTGAGACCTCGGAGGAGACGTGATATGAAGAATCTGAAGCCTCTTTATCAAAACAGCTCCATCTGGCCTTCCCGCTCTTCTTGCAGCAGAAGTAGTGACTGGTCTTAATAGAGAATTCCTGAGTACAGTAGGCAGACAGACTCTTCTTCCACTGAATGATTGGAAAGACAAATCAGAAATCAGAAATAAATATACAAAAGGAAAAACAATGAGGTACATCTACAATGAAAAAGAGAGGCCGCAACAGTCATGAGAGAATTATACACGCACAAACAGTCAAAGCCGTTTACTTTGACAACGGTCCATTTCAGACTGCCAATGTTTTGGATGCTTTGGCACCAAAGACTAAATATTGAAATGAAAACAAAGAGAGATTTTGTCTAAAGACCTTGATTGTACATGAGTGCAGATCTGTCCCTGGTGCACAACAATGTCCATATAAAGACAAAGTAAATAACAGAACTGAGCAACATCAAAAAATTTAAGTCAATGTAAATACAGTAAATTACAAAGGCAAAGCAGGGGAAAATAAGTATTTAACGGTCTTTCAAATATTATTTAGTAAGAAATGTACTTTCTGGTGAAATGCTAGTCCTCCTAGATCTGTGGCCTCTGCTTTAGTAATGTAAGGAATCTGAAAGCAGTTAAGAACTGGATTTAAACCAGATGTGAGTGTAAACAAACACGGTGACTCTGTAGCGCTAAAACTGTTTGAGAAAGGCTACGCAGCCTCAAATAATGGTAGAGGTTTGGCGCTGGATTAACAAATGACAGGCGTGTTTGGGAAACCTGTTTGGAAACAGGCAATAGAGTGCTGCAGGGATGACATGTTAGCACTAGAAACAAGTTAGCATTTCAGACCTTCTGGTTCCATCATCCTGAAGTCAATAGGTTGAAAAACACAAGTTTTTGGTTATGGCAAGCTGAACAAATTTTCATGCTTTATTCTACAACATAACATGCATCAGTAATACCCCCTTTAGATTTTTTTTTGTTTTTTTACAGCGTTTACTTGTATTAAAATAGGTGGTTGCTAACAAATGGCCAAATGGGACTACAGAGGCTGTTGTGGACATTAAAAATCATTATACAAATTAATTAACAGAGTTTACCTTACACCTTTACGTTTAAAAAAGATTTACAGAAACTCCTCTGATCTTTGTTTTAATTGCAAAAAACGCAAAGGAACATTCCTTCACTGCTTCTGGTATTGTGACAAAATCTTTTCTTTTTGGACTAAAGTACATAATTTTTTACAAAGTCTTTTTAAGTTGAAATTTTGTTTTTCTCTGGAACTGTATTTGTTATACAGTGGAGTGGAGACTGTGTTTGACTTCCACACCAAACAACTGTTTCTAATTTTGGTTTATCTGGCAAAGAAATGTATATTGTTACTGTGGTCATCTCCTCAAGTACCCTCTTTTAAAATGTGGTTGTCTCAAATATCTACGTTACTTCCACTTGAGAAACTCACCTTTGATATACATCAAAAGTCTAATGATTTTTGGCAGATATGGACACCTCTCTGGTGCTACATTAACAACCTCTCTTGATCTTCTATTCTATGGTGCATATTTAGCCTCTAGCCTGACTGTATTAACTTTTCTACCTGATTGTATGCTTCTTATTTTATAGCTGAGACTGCATCTGTATGTTTATGTGCATTAGAATAACCGACTAATAAAAAAAATAAATAAAAAAAATTATACAAAATGTTAAACCCATCTACTCACTAGTCTGCTTTTATAACCTCATTATGTTTATCATCACACTCTTGCAAACTATTCTAACTCTATATTTTTTAAATAAAGACTGAAAGAGAGAAGCCTAAAGTCATGCGACTGTGTTGTAGTTTGTTTATAGCCTACATTTAGCTTTCTACATCTGGTGAAAATTCATAAAAGGTGTGTTCATTTGTGAAGATCATCATGATGAACAAAACGTGTAAGAATTATATACTTTTGTTAGTGACAGAACTTATTTTCCGCAATAATCCAAAAGCCAATGAAAAAAAAATCCAATTGGGTTTTTGTTGAGAGAACAAGGGTGATGTTAATTTCCAGGTTGCCCTACAAAAATATGTCATCACTCCAATTAATTTGTTGCTGCATTTAGTCTGGTGGCATGGAATTCATACACTAAAACTTTAAAGTAGTAGTTCTCAATTTATAATCACAACAGAAGTACATATGAGCTTGGACAGAAGGTCCTGTAAATATAGTCTTGTGAAAGCTACACGTATTATTAGAAGGTGTAATAATGTCAAGACTCTCACCGCTTGTTCAGCACAACAGATTTGCTCTTCCGGTGTTCCATCAATGCCACAGCAGACACCGTACCAGGACTGGAGTTGATTGATAGCATCAGCCTGACGATGCTCATGGCCAAAGCCATCCTGAGGAAACATGTCCTTAGGGTACCGGAGCGGAGCTTTACTGAACTGACAGATATCTTGCAGGTTGCCTGTATTTGGAAAGGCTGGGGGGAAATCAACCTCTGGACCCATCCTGGGTCCCATGGAGCGAGGGCCAAACACTGGGCGACCTGATGAGGCAGATGAGAGATTTTTAAAATGTAAACACCAATTATACCAGAAATTTTGACCGGTTAAAAATCTGTAAAATGCTGCAATTAATTCAACCAGTGCTATATTAATTGAGTCCAGGGCTTCTTAAACACTATAGAAGAGCTTTTTATATAAACGTATAAAATGTTCATCTAAAGACCACTCCAAGTTCTTGCTCAGAAGTCGAGACACACTGGCAAACTGAATCTCAGCTCCCAAACCAAAACACATTATAGCATGCAACTGTACCTATTGGGACATTCTCAGCGTGAAAGTTTGTGACTTCTCTCTGGGTCATGTCTGAAGAGCCTGCAGCTAAACACACACAAAGAAACCAAGGAAAGGATGTAAAACACCACTTAAATTCATTGACTTTTCATTGAGAAACAGCAAGCGATCACTCACCCAACACTTTGGAAAGGTCAGGGATGATTGGTCTCTGCATCATCAAAAAGTCCAGCTCTGAAATAAGACAAAGAAAGTGTAAACTCTTGCTTTACAGATGAAAATAAGTTTTGCCTCTTAAGTCAACATTAATTTTAACGAATCAAAACACATATCCATTACAAATATAAACCAATTGATCAATCAACAGTCACTGATCATGATAAGGCCATGCTTACCCTCAGGGGTAAGTGGCAACTCTCGCTGAAGGCCATCTGCGAACGAAAGAAAACAACAATCAGGTCAGGCTCCTGACAAGCACGGCTTTGCATTAGTCATCAGTGATAACATTACGTGCGAAACTAGTTGGCAAAAAAGGTCCACTGTCTACTACTGACAGTAGTATAGTGATGTATGAAGCACAGCTAACACTTCTAGAAGTCATCATCCACTCACTTGACCAAATTAAACTTTTTGCTAAATCTGTGTGGGGAATTTTTACGCGAAATTTTAGATCGCATGCCTGCGAAAACACGCAGAACAACATCAATGAGCCACACCAGCTTTCAATCTGCGTGTTGCGTTGGTGACATGCAAAGTTATGCTTTTTTTGAACAACAATGTAATTGTCCATTTTTTATCTGAATGGTATGTTGCTGTATAATAACTGCCTTTAATTAATTACGTATAGTAACTGCCCACTTACTATATTGTTTTTAACCGTGAAACTAAATATTTGTGGATCCCTACTGAAAAAAAAACAAACAATAGAAACCATCATAGAAATTCTACTAGTTTCCAATACAAATACCATTACAAACCATCAACAATTAACCACTAAAAAATTGTTTCCTGTGGTGTGTTTTGAGACATATTCCATTAGGATTTAGTGGTTTTAACAAGTCTCCAATAAAAGGCAACAAATTACCAGTAGAGACCCACAGGGACATTACAGTTTCCATTAAAACCAATACAATTCCTGTGATGGTTTCTATAGTTCTTTCAGCAGGGATGAATCGCTGACGTGCTGACATTTATAATAACATGCTGGTGTGCTATTATTTAGTTATAGATTATATATTAAAAATATGGCGGCGTGATTATGGTATAAAGCTGAAAATATAATTCAAACAGACCTTCATCAGCCAGCGTGTCAGTAATTTCCCTTTGGACAGGAGAGTCTGGAAAAGTAGGACACATTGGCATTAGTCAGAGGGAAGAAAAAAAAACTTGGATAACATCCAGAACATCTGCAAGCATGTTTTATGTAACTCTGGTATCCATGGAAAAAAAATCTATTCACAAACAAACACTGCCTTTCGAAACATGACATAAATAAACAACAAAACATTTCTACACTGTCGTAAAAGCAAAAGTAGCCTACTCTATGTCTGAGCTATGTTCTGTGCAAACGACATGAAAACATTAGCGTGACGCAGGCCTAAAAAGTTGCATTTACCTTCCGATGCATCGCACAGAAGAGCGAGTAAAAGCGTCAAATAAAGTCCCACGCCGCGTGAGGAGCTCATGGTCGGTGATGTGCCCTCAGACAAACACTTCTCAGTGGAAGTTAATGTGTATCAGACGCGGAGCCGCTGACCGTGTGTTCACCGTTCCGCTCTTCAGCTTTTAAAGGCAAACCCTCCAGGACGCGTCAAGTTCAGAAGGAGATCATGTGGTGGTGGAGGAGGAGGAGGAGGAGGAGGAGGAGGAGGAGGACCATCTTCAGCTTCCGCAAACTTGCTGACACACTTTAACTCCTTCACAGAAGTTCGCTTCTTTTTCTTTTTTCTTTTTGCCTACCAGTAGCCTACGTGCCCCGTCCTATCCTGTACCAGCCTAACCCCGAAAATAATGTCATGGGTGAGGACGGAAAGGAGGGCAGTGTTTACCGTCAAAAAATACTCATTTCCATGTCACTTCCTTTCCCAATTTTGATCTACACGAGTTGCTTATCTAGAAAAAATTGTCAATCGCGAATGACGCTTGTGATTTTTGTGACCTGCTTGGTCGTGAATTGAACTAGCATATAGAACATTTTTCCAAAACCCTTGTCAATGGATAACTAACAATATCTGATTTTTCCGCAGTATTTTTGTTCATGCATGTGCAATTGCCTTTAATTAGCCTACATTTAATTATTTCTTATTTCATTAATTAAATTTAGTAAGGTACTGTGTTAGTTGTCACTTTCATTCCAGTAAATATCAGGGAAAGGAATTCATAGGCAAGAGTCTTTTCTAAAAAAAACAACAAAACTCTATTATTTCCACCAGAAAAAAAGTAGTTTATTAAACACACATTTATGTCCCGTGACAACATGCCCCATTAGTGAGACATTTTGTTTCCACTAAACTATTAGTATTTTCAACAAAATTTTGCAGTGGAACAATTCTGAAACACGAGAACAATTTAATAAAACAGTAGACATTAGTAAGTGAAACAAGTTTAAATTTCTATCATCTACAATGTAGGCTATGTGGCACCCTAAGCTGACAATTATGCAAAATGTCAAACTTTATGAAAAAATTATGAAACTTTCATATCTTTTCATTAAAATCTACCTTCGTTATATAGGCTACTTAATTAGATTTTTTTTATATAACAGCTGTAACACAACTATTATTTAAAATACTAGAACTGGAAAGTTGAAATTTAGGGTTAATTAAAAAAAAAAATTATTTGTTGAAGCTGACATTCAAAACTAGAGAAAACATCTTTGTAACTGGACCTTTGACTCATAACCTAGTTACTGGATGCCCTTGTGAATGTGACAAATAACAACTAGCCCTGCTCTTCCTATTGGTCATCAGCCACCCCACACTAGTTATTGTATCAGCGTCAGTCGGTGAAAAAAACCCACCCGTTGACTACTAGTTTAGAGACACAACCCGTTTCGCATAAGACACCAGCAGGGTTGGGTTGTCACGTCTTGAATGCATTCAGGGTGGTGTGATGATGTGATGGTTCCTGGAATCCCTGTCTAACAAGTCTAAACATTGTGTAATAATTCGCTTTAAACCAATGTCAAGTAGAAATTCAAAATGACCATTTGTTCTTCTGCCAAAGATTCTGCCTAACACCGCACTTCTAAGCCTTACAGTGGACTCAATGTGGATATGTATATATAGATATGTCTAACCTGTTTGACACCATCTGATATTCATGTTCACATTATTCAAATGTTCATGCTTAATGGCAACATCCAATATACTAGCATGTATGAACATTGCTGTATGTGTTGATTGCACTTGGAGTTGTGTTTAAACTATATTTATATATTCATGTGGATATTTTATCACTGTACTATTGCGGTATTAGGCTACTCACACAAACACATGCCATTTACACTTAGCATTGCTTATCCATATGAACTCATTTACTTGCACATTCAGTGTAAAACAATGACAGAGCAATGATGCTTTTTGCAAATATTACCATTTGTTATCTATTATTTTTGTTTCAATCTCGATATTCTATTTCAAAATACTCTTTGAAGAGATTTGCCAACATCATAAACAGAATGATTAGAGCTAAAAATCCTTTATCAAGACAAGGGCATCCAAACCTTTAAAAGACAAAATCTAACCCTAAACCCACTGTGTCATATTTGATATGCAAATTTCCAAAGCCTCTAAATGATTAAAACTTTTAAACCTTGTGCACAATTTACTACATGCCTTCTGTTGTCTCAGTTGATACTTTTCTAGCAAGTAAAAGACATCTTAAGGTCATAGGACATATGCTTTTTTACTGTTAAATCTTTAATGATCTTTTAAAGTAAATGTAAAACTTTTGTTAAAAAATAATCAAATGAACACCTACTGGACTGAAGCAAGGGTTACTTGATTATTTATGTTTTTATTATTATCTTTACAAAAATCATGTTAAAGTGTGTATCAAATATGCTGGCATACACAGGCTTTTGTGGAACATTTATTTGTATATCACTCAGTCATTATTGTATTGCATTGCATTATATGTTTTGCCCCACGATAAAGACTACAGAGCTTTGATCATAGAACTAAGCATTTAAATGTTATCCTACTTTTGTCTTATAATACATATTTTTGAGAACTATAGATTGACAACTGACAACTCATTTTAAGTAGTAGTTTAGTATGAAGAGCTCATTGATTTACAATACAATCTATCAGAATATCACCTTTTTGGTCCTCAAAAACATCAGCAACTGCATTGAGGTGTTTTTTTTCCTCCTCGAGTGTGAGCTTCATATTCTCATCAAGCTATGAGCCATAAAAGCCTGGTGTATATCAAATATTATTCTCAACAAAAATCATGTATGCAACTGTGTATTTTTTCCCCTAAAGAATTAATGTACTGTTCCATTAAAAAAAGAGATATATCCGTTTTTACAGGGTTAAAGATTGTCAAATTAATACTATAATTGAGTCAGTCAATGGTCATTGAATTGTTTGTATCATATCCATATTCTTGATTTTTTTCCCCTTCACTGAATACTCTGTAACTCTCACTGCAGTAATTATTTGTTAGTTATACATTTTCCTTGAGTAATTCTTTTTAAATATGTATGTTAGGCTACTAAAAGTATACTACAAATACATTTACATATTTATGTACTTAAGAAAAATACCCTGCAACTGTACTTTTGGTATACTAAACTGGTATACTTCAAGTCTGCTAAATTGGAACAACTAATTTTGTGCTTGTCCTGAGCTCCAACTAAAGATATACTGCAGTATATTTGATTGTGCTAAAGTGGAACTACTTCAGGTACACTTTAAATATCTTGCATTTAAAGGCCGATATTATTCAAAGATCATACAATCCTCATCAATAGTGACATTAAAACATATTTTAGGCTTAATATTAAAAAATGTGCATTGTGCACAAGTAGTACTCCAAATAAAGTTTAATTATAATTTTTATATCAGCAAGTTTCGAGCAATATGTCAGTACATATGTTAATAGATTTGAGCTATACTTAGTATGAAATAAATGTATTTTAAATATATTACTTTTTTTTTACTATGGATGGTATTGAAAAAAAAATCTCTTGGTTTCGGTGTGATGGCTCACTGATTTTGGCTCCAGGTACAGCTGGCAGGGATATCTCAGATGTGGAAATGAGCAATAGAAACACTCAAATCTCAGAAACTACAGAGCTGGCCCAGATTCAGTCTTTCATTAACTAACGCAACATTGCTGGTGCTAACGGCCTTGGATTGCCCGACAGTGCTGGTATTTCTTTTGTTGGTGAATCAGACACTGCTTTGTTTCCCTTGGACACACAGTATCAACATAAACAAAGTCATGTGGCATAGGCTATATGCTGCACTGAGAGCCTGGGAACTAAATCCACTGTTTTCATCCACTCTGACACTTCTTAGATATAATACTGTCATGAGACCTAAATTAAATTAATAGAGCAAAGTATGAATCGAAACTCTCTGTCAGCAAAATGAGTCAGTGAAAAGAGAAGTAAAAAAAAAACTCAAACTATATAGGGAAATGCACAGTATTATTATTAAACTAAAGAGATAAAATTCATTTACAATTTAAAAACACAAGTAAATTGTAAAAGCCTAAAGAAAATAGTTTACAAATATTAGAAAAATTATCATAATTACACAATTGATTCCATTCACAGTGCAATTCACCAGTGACTCAGGACTGAATACAATGGTTCTACAGCAAATTCATAATTTATTCTGACCTTAATCTGTCTGCAATGAAGTGATGAATTCAAGGATACACAAAAGGTTCTAGACAAAACCAGTTGATGTTAACAGTTGATGAGGATCACTTGTGTCTAGACAAGCATCAGGATTGTGGAAGAAATGAAGTACTGTACCAAAAGTCATATAATGCTAGTTATTATTCAGCTTTTAGACAATTATTTAAAGGGGTCATATGATGTTGCTAAAAAGAACATTATTTTGTGTATTTGGTGTAATGAAATGTGTTTATGCGGTTTAAGGTTAAAAAAATTATTTTCCACATACTGTACATTATTGTTTCTCCTCTATGCCCCGCCTTTCTGAAACGTGTCGATACTGAATGCTAGAGGAGCATGACTCCCCAGCAGTTTCTCAATTTTTTTTAAATCAAGTTTTCTTCCTCATTCTAACATTTTAGGGAGCTTTCCCCTTAATACAAGGAAAACAGAAGGAAAGGACATCTGATGCCGTCATTTCAAGAATGCCTGATTGTTTTTTTTCTCCCTGAACACAAACTATGTGGGCTACTTATTGACAAAGAGGAATGATGCTTTGATATTTAGCCTACAAATATCAACATTTGCTATCTGTCATTTGCATTAATCTCAGTTATATTACGGGGCTGTTGAATGCTTGAATCTGATTCGTTGACGAACGTTTTAGGATGTGCAGTTATTTTGAGAAAAATGCACAGATAAAAAAGTTCCAGGCAGGTCTTGACCGTATTACAGTTCAATATCACTTTGCCAAACCATTTCTGTTATTTCTTTCAAAAGTCCTACAACAAAAGATCCAAAATCCACAATGACACTGACCAAGCAAATATATTTAACAACAGGATAAAAATTACAAAGTATTTGCATGTTTTGTCCCCAAAATTAGGCCTACATACTCGTACTCTCAATCTCTCTGCGGAATGTCGCTGTTCTTGAAGCAGTTAAACTTGCGGTTTCACTAGAGATGCTGCTGAGAGACACACAGATTCAAGTAATTCACGCTTAACCAATCTCTCTCTCTCTCTCTCTCTCTCTCTCTCATATCATTGTCTCAAGCCTCCGTTACTAGCTCTAAAATGAGGTGTTGGAATTATCAAAGTCCCTTTAAGGCAAGTCATGTCACTCGGCGGCCATCTTTGAAACACCTCTCAGGTATGCAAGTGGAGCTCCTATCTCTTTGAATGGGGAAACATCAGATTCTCCAAAACCGTTCACTAAGCTTACGATAAAATTATTATTATTATTATTATTATATTTGAAATCACCAATGAAATCTGACAACAACTGTATCATAAATGTTGTTTATTTTGCTCAAATAGCGTTAAAAAAAGCTTATTTCTCAGGCTAGATCAGCCAGTGCGCATGCGCAGTCCTAAGCGCACGTCTCAGAGCGTTGACTGTTTCTATAGCAACCGGGACTTCTAAAGGCAGCTGCAGTGGAGCGCTGACTTTACGATTAGCGATTGGCTCTTTTGCTAGAAGGCGGGGCTTCCTTCGATAGAGCGGCCATATTGACCGTTGCATTTTTCCCCATTCAAAACTATATGAGTGACATGTCTTGGGTATTCTATAGTCTTTGGAATTATCAACTTGAGATAAGATGCGATAAGATCAATGGTGTACTATCTACAGAACCTACCAAATGTCTTTAAAAACAACATCTGAATTAGGTGTGGTAACCAAAGTATAAGCGGAATAATTAACTTCGGGTGGTTGATTTATTGGAAAATTATGCACACCCGAGGTGTAACCATCACTGCCTCGGCCCATCGTTAATTAGTTCTTACTTCTTCAATTAATCCAGAACGCGGCAGCAAGATCAATTTTTAACGAGCCGAAAAGAATGCACGTCACACCTCTGTTTATCAGTTTGCACTGGCTACCAATAGCAACTCGCATAAAATTTAAGGCATTAATGTTTGCCTACAAAACCACCACTGGCTCTGCACCACTTTACCTAAATTCGTTACTTCAGAATTATGTGCCCTCTAGAGGCTTGCATTCTGCAAGTGAACATCGCTTTATTGTGCCATCTCAAAGAGGCACAAAATTACTAATCTCTGACTTTTAAATTAAATGTTCCCTCCTGGTGGAATGACCTGCCCAACTCAGTCAGAGCAGCTGAGTCCTTAACCATCTTCAAGAATCAGCTAAAAACACATCTCTTCCATCTTTATTTGACCCTCTAACTCTAGCACTCTCTATTCTAATTCTATTCTTTATATAAAAAAAAAAACTTTTATTAATAATTATAAATAATAAATAATTTTATTTATTATACAATTATAATTCTGACTTTCTGACTTCTGATTAACAAAAGCAAAAAAGGTCTCTAACACTAGCTTGCTCTATTCTTTTTCTATTCTATCTGTTTTCTTTTTATATATTATATGATTTAAAAAAAAAAAACTTGCTACTTGTACTGCATTAAGTTAACTGAGACTTGTTATAGCACTTGCTTATCATTGCTCTTTTGTTGATTTTGATTGCTTCCATTGTCCTCATTTGTAAGTCGCTTTGGATAAAAGCGTCTGCTAAATGTCTAAATGTAAATGTATGTGTACTTAAATTAAAGTAAACTATGGCTTAAAAGTTTGCCAGGATAACAACACATGTTCTCAGCGGAATAGTATGTGTAATAATATTTGCTATGGCTAACAGCAAAAGACCAAAGTACAAAAATCCTGATAAACTCTGTTAACCTTAATTCATATTCTTGTAGGAGTTAAATGAGTATCTCTTCCTTCTTTAGTAGATAAGCGGTAGGCTACTACATTTAAAGGGTTAGTTCACCCAAAAATGAAAATTAGCCCACAAATTACTCGCCCTCAAAGTCATCCTAGATGTTGGATGTTCGTTATTGTTGTCATCGTTCAGTCTGTATTTCAGATTTAATGTACGTTTTTTTAAACAAAGCAGCTGATATTTGCTCTGACTGAAAAAAGAACTGCTATGAAATAAGATCTTTGTATGACGTTTACTGTAACTAATATTGCAAACAGTGCTTCTGAATATCGGCATAGCCTATATGTAGGCCCAAATAATTACTGCTGATATGCAGAGCAACAGCACTGTGCGATAATGCTTTTACACAACAGTTCAATATATAGTATTGAATTACATTTCAGACACATTGGCAGTTTTTACCTATTTTTGCTCCACAAAGAAAACATTTCTAAACGAAACCAAATCAGGATAACCACTGAGTGTCTCATAACAACATTCAAGTACAGCTAAAATGATTAGTCGACATTATTGAGATAATGATTGTAATTGTACAAAAGTAATATAATTCTTTGACATTTTCAAAAGCTTAAGTGATTACCTTGTTTTACGTTAAGATATGTCTAACCCTTTATAAAAGCTGGAAAATAATCGACGATTACTCGATTAATCATTCTAGTAATCGTTGGATTAATGGATTATCAAAATAATAATCTGTTGCAGTCCTACATTCAAGCAACATTAAATAAATATATGGATGTATAGTATTAAGATTTGTTCATATTCAGTCACAGTTTTGTTCCTGCATGAATCAGTGTTTTTGAATGAATCGGTTTAGTATGGAAGCCCATTTCTGCCACTGAATAAAAAAAAATAAAAACTTAAAAATAAAGAACTTTTTATCTCACAATTCTAACTTTTTTTCCTCGCAATTGCAAGTCAGAATTGAACATTTGTATCACGCAATTCTGAGAAAAAAAGTCACAATTGCGAGAAAAAAGTCACAATTTCCTTTTTTGACTTTTTTTTTCTTCTCAGAATTGAGATATAAACTCGCAATTCCGAGTAATAAAGTAAGAATTTAGAGATAAACAGTTCTGAGAAATTAAGTGAGAATTCCGAATTATAAACTCGCAATTCGGACTTTTTTTCTCTCAGAATTACGAGTATATATCTCACAATTCTGAGTTTATAACTCGCAGTTGCGAGTTTATATCTCAAAATTCTGAGAATAAAAGTCAGAATTGCGAGGAAAAAGTCTGAATAAAAAGTCGCAATTTCCTTTTTTATTTTTTTATTTAGTGGCAGAAACAGGCTTCCATAGTTTAGAGATCCATTCATATGCATTGTCTGTCACCATGTTGTTTTAATAATGATTCAAACTGCAGAAAGTTCATTGGAAAATCCCATTGGTGTTGAACTAAATATTGGCTGCATCCGCATCAAGACAGGAATCCGATGTTTCGGCACTCTAAAAAAAAAAGGTTCTTCAGCGGTTCTTTGGAGTGGTTAAGGTGCTATATAGCACCACTACCATATAAAGAACCTGTTAAGCCCCTGTATGGTTCTTCAGCGGTTCTTTGGAGTCGATGAGGTGCTATATAGCAACACTACCGTAAAACCTCCAAGCCCCTGTATAGTTCTTTAAAGGTTCTTAAAACAACATTAAAATACAGTATATTTCTTGAAGAAATAATTATTTTTTTTGCCCCCATAAGGAAATATTCCAGGGCCCCCACATGAGACCTTTGACCTCAGAAAAAAAGGACCTCTCCACAAACAGCAACACCAACTTCACACATTACTAACCAGTTAGACTTTATTTCTGGAGTATCTAAAACAGAAGTTCTTTATTAAGAATTAAGGTTTAGATGGGTTTTTTTTTCTTTTCAACTTACCGTTTTGGTGAATAGTGTTTGCTTTAGTTGCATCTTGACCTTTGACTTTAATATTAAGTTAAAATAAGTTTCTCTTTGGCTTCATGTCGCAATGCATGCTGGGAGCCATGGATGAGTTATGATTGGTGCACCATTGTTGAAAGTGCTATATGGCATCTCTTATGGTTCTACATGGCACCATTTGACAAAGGTGCTATATAGCGCCTGTAAAAATAGGTGCTAAATAGCACTAAAAGTGGTTCCCCTATGATTACGAACCAAAGAACCGCTTTTAGTGCTATATAGCACCATTTGTTTTTAGAGTGTGTAACTTTTGTGGTGCCTTCACGATTGCAGCATTGATATCCTTCACTGCCTATGATATCCCACAATCCTGTGCGTGCACATGGCAGTTGGTTGTAAAAAAAAACAAAAGGTGACCGATGGAGTGATTAAAAGAATTAAATGAATTATGACTCAATTTCTCCCAAGAAATAAGCATTGTAGCCATGAAATATTTGCCTGGTTATGACTAAAGCTCACCTACATTCTGGTTAAGGTCATTTGATTTCATGAAACCAGAGTTCTGAGGAGTTCTCACACAAATACTCATCCTGTGAAGTCATAGACTGACCGGACAGTGAGGCAGCAAAGATATAGATGGTCTTTCCCCTATTATTCCCTAGTCTGTTTTAAGGGTCTCTTAAGGATAAATTCACCCCATCGTGTTTGCGTATGACCAAATGAATTTGGTTTTCTTTTTTTTATGTGAAATGTTGAAACACATTTGTTTTGGTGCAATTCTAACAAATAACATTGTTATGAGATCTATAAACATGTAAAAACAATTAGAAAGTGAGCAGTGAGGGCTGCATCTGTGTGAGTCAGCTGAGTCAGTAAAAACTCAGAAAACAACAGATTTCAGTCTTTGCTCACAATTCAAAGGAACGGGGAAACACTTGATGTTTTTCCTGGATACAGTCCCAGCCTTTATACTTTTCAGAAGTTTATTTTAGGCCCTTTTCTGCGAAGCAACACAACAGAGAGCAAACAAGTATTTATGCTCCAAAACAGAACAAAAACAAAAGAATAACAGGGTTTCATCCTCTGTGTGAGTGATAAGTTAAAGTTGACGCAAAATACAACATGGAACAGAAACTGCGCCAAAAATAAAAACTAGAACGTTTACGGAAAATGCACAGAGACTTTTGATAAACACAGATTTATAAAGCACACATACTCTTGCAAGTAAACATATGGACATTTGTTTATAGATTTCCACAAATTAAACTGTGCAATTAAGACAAAGTAGAACTGTTGTCAATCTAAATGTCTACACAAGCATATTGAATAAGAGCATTATATTTTATTCCATAGAAGTATTCTATACATTTTTAGACCTTTGAGCATAAATTCTTCAAATGATTGAATACACAGAGAAAATCCAAAGACACATCTATCTTAAGATGGTCTGTTTGAAGGGAATGGTGAATTCAAGAACATGATCCATGAATGAAAGATAAGCATTATGAGTGCCAAGACAAGCTTTAACAGCAGGGGAGTACAAAAAAAGCTGATACGTAAGGTGTCAAAATAGATCATATTTAAATTAATGCAATAATGTAATAGGCTATGAGTAGCAGAAGTCATTAAGCATTCATGTCTCTGTCTGTACTGCCTGAGAAATCAAGAAGGAGGACAGAAGGGGGAACTCTAATGTTGTAAATGAAGCTTGAAAATCACACTACCGGTTCTTCAATGATGCTTTGAGATCTGCAGATATCATTTGTAATCTGCTGTTTGCTGGTCTCAAAACTGATCAGCTTTATAAATCACATTCTAACGATCAGAGCTAAAGCTCCTTCATACCAGCTAGGATCATCAACAACTTCAAAAACATTAAAATAAAAAAAAATAAAAAAAGTTTAAGAATACTCAAACTGAATAGCATTTGTAGTAATATTTAGCTTTTGGCCTACAGAATAGAATTTGCCCAAAATACTGCATACGTCTGTTAATATTATTTTCTGTTCTTCTGAGAGTTACAAAAATATATTTTATTTCTTCAGCAGGTAAATAATATATTTAGATCTAGATTGCATACACTATTTGTAACTGTGTGTGTGTTGTCTACATTTGCAAATGAAATGTGCCTGTGTGTGTGCTCAATGAGTAGTCAGCGTCTGTATATCTGTGTCAGAGCCGAACAGCTCTTTGTATAGCGGAGGGAAGAGGGAATGCACCGTGAGAGGGTAAAGCTGCCGGAACCATCGCAGTTTCTCAATATGCAGTGCACACAGAGACTTCAGCACCTGGACTCTTTGATACAGCTAGGAACATACAAAACCACAACATTAAAGCCGATATATTTCTTTACTTTCTGTATTTAAATCCTTTTTCTCCATCTCTTTTACCTTATGCAGTAGACTCTCCTGATTGTCTCTGTGCAGAATGTGACTAAGGGCAAGCTCCACATCTCTCCTGGCTCTCTGCACTCGTTCTCTGTCCTCCAGACACGGTCGGTCTACTCAAAGTGGAGAGAAAGATTGAGAGATTAAGCCTATTCTACTTTAAAGTCAGAGTTTCTGCAGTAATGTGGTTTTGCTGTGCTCGCCTGCATTGAGGAGGACCAGTGCAGTGAACACTGCCATCTGCTGTTCAGTCAGTTTCAGCGCACACAGATTTTGAGCAAAGTCAAATACAGCAGCTATCAGATCGCCACATGCTGGAGAACAAACACAGACATTCAAAAACAGTTCGAATTACATCGCCATTCACTTTTGGAAGGTAAAATGTTAAAAGTGAATAAGTCACAATGTCAGTGAGTAATTATTCCTTGTGAAAAGGGAGTGTAGAATGTGTACTTGCATATAATATTAATGGAATAAAAGGCAACTTAAGTGCACTTTCATGACTGTTTCTTAACACACTTAACTACACTTTTGAAAAGTGCACTTTGTAATAATGTCAAATTAAAAGTTTTACTTAAAATTTGAGATTATAATTGTTTTATTATTTTCTGTTGTGCTTTAAAAAAGTACACTTATTCTGATGGGTGACTAATATACTAAAGCGTTTTATAGTTAAAGTTAATACTTTTTAAATATTCTAAATTGCGACTTTTTCATTATACAAAAGCATTCCAAATTATTTAAATATATGACTTACAAGTTTCAATAGAAATTATATTAAAGTATATTTTAGTTTACCATAAATCTTTGTCAGTACATTCAGCAGTACACTTTAACCACATTTCAAAGGCGATATAATTATGTAATTACATATGAAGAAGTATTTAAGTACTACTTAAGTTGGTCAAAAATTAGGACTCTAAAGTTACACTACTTGCATTTGATATAAATTTAGGTAAAACTTTATTTTAAGGTATCCTTGTTACACATATTACATGTACTTACTATTAGAATAACAATAAATTATGTATAATTACATGCAAGTAACCCTAAGACAAACCCTTATCCTAACTATAACCACATATGACCCTGGACCACAAAACAAATAGTTGTATCTCGGCCAAATATTGTCCTATCCTAACAAACCATACATCAATGGAAAGTCTATTTATTCAGCTTTCAGATGATGTATAATCTCTCAAATCTCTCCTTAAAATAAAGTGCAGCCTAAATTTAAACTACATGTATGTAACTACAACTTAATTTAATTGAAATTAACATGCATTTAAGTTCCCAAAAACATTTTATCCAGTTTGCAATAGGTATATTCTTTTAAAATATATTATTTGTTGTTAATACTTATTAGTATTATTCACAAGGTATTAGACAAATATGATTAAATTCAGGTTTTTAAAAATACGTTGACAAAAATGCTCTTACACTGGAAGCCTATGGGGCGATCGCTGTAAATCAAAATATTCTTTCAACTCACCAAGGGATTTGAAAAGTTCTGTTCCTGCAAATTTGCCGTCAAAGAATACTGTGTTGTTTTCTGTGTTAAACATCCGACTCATCCGGACCAGAACCACTTCCATGGACCCTAATAAGAAAGAGAGAAAGGCACGCACAGAAGGCGGCAGAGAGGAGAGAGCAACATACACAGAATTATAGAAAGAGGAGAAGACAAAGCCAGAAAAGTGACAGGTTTTTGAGAGATAGAAACCGGACAGAGAGATGAGAATGGAGCTATAAACCTTGTAAACCTTACCAGCCGTAACTGATTAACTAGTATGTTGTACGGAAAGCTATATCTCACCACTCTTGAGGAGAGCAATTTGATCATTCTGACCAAGCTGGCGGAATCCAGGGATACGTTTAGCAAACTCCACCACGTACTGAACAGCATCGGTCAACCGCACGGCACAGTGCTGCCACATCTCATCCACCGACTGCAGAGAGAGGAAGAAGAGATAGAGAAAGTGAGAAGGGTGAGAGTGAGTGGAGACTATTTAGATATCCACACTACAAGTCAAAATTTGGACTGAAATGTTTTTGAATGAAGCCTAAAGTCCCCAATATACTTTCTTCACTCATGTTTTCCATTTGCAAACATTCTGACATGCTGGTATTAATATTTAAATATGTGTGCACACTGTCCTCCTAATTATACAACAAAATTGCAGACATTTCCAGGAATTCCAGGTCATCTTTAAAGGCTGTATATGAGTGATCATAGAGATGTGGATATGTTTGCACCAGCTCTGCAATTCGGCCCTCCATGATTTTACTCGTGTCTGATGGCAGTTCAAAGTTGATTAACATTCAACTTGTCAACAGTCAACTCAAAACACTCCGTTTAACGAGATTGAAAAAATATCATGAATCAGACCAATGAAATCAATGAATGGTCAATGAAACAGACCAATGGCAGTTCAAGTGTTTAACAGTCAGCTTGAAGGTTTCCACAAATGTTGCATTGGCGAGTTGTTTCGTAAACCAACAAGAACTTTGAACACTTTGTTTGACCAGCTTTTGTTAGAAATTACATAACATTTGAAAAAAATAAAAGCTAATTGCTATGGACCAATGGCTGTTCAAAGGTGTTTAACAGTCAGCTTTAAGTTTTCCAGAAAGTTTGCACTGGTGAGCTGTTTCGAAACATCAAAACACTTTGTTTGATTTAGGTTGAAATGACATGACACTTATTCATTCTTTAATTTAGCTTGAAGTAACCTTTTTCTCAATTGTGAAAATATTTATCTTAATTACGACTTTATTTCTCACAACTGAGAAATATATTTCTCACAACTGAAAAATATATTTCTCATAATCGCAATTATTTCTACAACTTCACATCTCACGGTGGACCTTTTTCACATTTTCGGGTTTCTCAGCAGCGAAAGTCATCATAGTTGGGTTAACCTGAAGAGCAGTGAATGGGATTCCCATTTGTTCAAATAGCAAAAGAAAAACTCCACGCTAGTGTTTTCACGATTTTCAATAAAAGGAAAAAAACTGAGAGAGATTGACAACGGCAGTGAGAACGATGTCAAATTTACCGTCCCTCCCATAGGCGCTGCATTACAAACACCCTCGCATTAGCGTAAGCTAGTTATTTTGTAATTTGATGCAACGATAATATAATACAAAGAATAGTGTTATAAAGTACATACATTTAAAAAAAATACAAATATGAAAAACTTTCGAGGATTTACGACGCTTGTGAAAAGGGTCCATTGAGATTTGTAATTAATTAAATCACAAAGAGGAATGTTTGACTAATGACACACTGTTTCACATTGTTATCAGTTACAGCTGTGCTAGTTACATAAGAGTAGAGAACATGTACTTTGCTCTGGTAAGCGTGGATCTCCTCCCTGCTAAAAACCTTCCATCTGAGAGCCTGCAGCTCCTCCGGTCGATACTGAGTCGTCTCTCTGTGGGAACGTACGATACTTGCAGAGAGCTCCTCTGTCAACAAACACAAAGAGAGACGTTAATCCAAAAGCTAAACAGTACAACACCACTTAGTACAACTCCTAAAGGTGTGATCACATTATTGAAATGTGAGAACACTTTAACTCTGTTAAAGGGATAGTTCACCCAAAAATTAAAAATTATGTCATTAATTACTCACCCTCATGTCGTTCCAAAACTGTAAGACCTTCGTTCATCTTCGGAACACAAATTAAGATATTTTTGATGGAATCTGAGAGCTCTCTGACCCTCCCATAGACAGCAAGGATCCTTACACGATCAAGGTCCAGAAACGTAGCAAGGACATTGTTAAAATAATCCATGTGACATCAGTGGTTCAACTGTAATTTTACTAAGCTACGAGAATACTTTTTGTGCGCAAACTAAAATAACGACTTTATTCAACAGCTCGTCTTCTCCGCGTCACCCTGGCACCATTTTGGAGAGTATCACATACATAAACAACGTATGCAACATATGTGCGCGGATACGTTGTTTTCGTTCAGATCAAAGCGTAAACAATGTAAACAGCGTATCCGCGTATGGTGCTGCTGACACAGAACAGCATATGTTGTTTACGTATGTGATACTCTCCAAAATGGTGCCAGGGTAACGCGGAAAAGACGAGCTGTTGAATAAAGTCGTTATTTTTGTTTTCTTTGTGCACAAAATGTATTCTCGTAGCTTCATAAAATTACGGTTGAACCAGTGATGTCACATGGACTATTTTAACGATCCACTGATGTTGGATTATTTTACCGATCTCCTTGCTACGTTTCTGAGCCTTGATCTTGTAAGGATCCTTGCTGTCTATGGGAGGATCAGAGAGCTCTCGGATTCCATCAAAAATATCTTAATTTGTGTTCCGAAGATGAACGAAAGTCTTACAGTTTTGGAACGGCATGAGGGTGAGTAATTAATGACAGAATTTAAATTTTTGGGTGAACTATCCCTCTAAACCACTTTATAACACCATGTAGCTCTCATGAATCTTGTGGTTCTCACCTATGTGCAGAGATGTCGGGTAAGAAAAGAACGAGCTCTCAGGGTCAAAAGGACGAATGCCCACTTCAATGCCGCTCATGTTCAGAATAGCCTCTGGTGTAGACCTTGTGGTGTCAAATCCTGAAAGAGAGAAAGAGAAAACTATACACCACGATATCATTTGAGATGAAAAGCACTTCCTACAGTGAAGAATTTCTCACATCTCCCAGCTGACAAGCTGTTGCACTCACCTCTCCTGTGGGAGCCCCTGTAGGCCAGACTCTGAGCCTGGGCCTCACCTAAGCGACAATCCAGGTACGGATGCACCTCTGGAGGGCAGCCTTGCAGTTCAGGCTCTACAGAGTAAGGGTAAGCTGGAGGTAGAGGTGGGATGAGATGTGATGACTGTTCTCTGGGCTCTTTGCTGGATCGGTAGGCTGGAAGAGGCTGGGGCTCTTGGACTGAGTTGGCCTGAAGACGCTGCTGCTGCCGGTGTCTCTCAACTTCTGCAAACAGAGAGTCTCTCTGGCGCTTAGACATCCGGCCAAACTTCACCGCTGAGGGAGACGAGAAAACATCACAAAAAAGATGGAATTAATCATTCTATATCATCCATTCAAGCATTCTTCTATCCGTCCTTTCTTACCATCGCGGCTCATTCCCTGAGCGACACATTTTTTGAGACGGCAGCTCTGGCAGCGGTTACGGCTGGCACGGTCAATAGGGCAGTTGCTCTGTCTGGAGCAGGAGTACTGCACACTGGAGGACTGACTTCTGCGGAAGAAGCCCTGTAGAGGCAGAAAGCGGTGGTCGGTGGGGTGTAGAACAATTAGGGGGAGTGTACTAAAGAATCAAAATTATGAATATTTGACATTAGTGAAGTCATTTTCTTTTTCTTACCTTGCAGCCCTCACAAGTGATAACTCCATAATGAACCCCTGATGATTTATCTCCACAGATCTTACATGGGATCACCTCAATCTGAGCTATAGACACAAACAGAACAATAACAACACAAACATTAAAGCCCTGATCATGTGTTTTAACATAGATGTGTTGAGCTGTCACAGTTTATTTAAATAATTCCCAACGTTATTAATCAGATTATAATTCTAGCCAGCAGAGGGCAGCACAGTCCAGATAAAATAATTGTTAGGTTTTTTTTTTTTTTTTTTACTGAAAATGTAATTTTATATTTATTTTTAGGATGCAAAGTGACAGTTTAAAGATATTTATAATGTTGCAAAATATTTCCATTTAAAATAAATGCTGTTATGTTGAACTTTCTATTTATCTATTCAAGAATACTGAAAAAATACATTGATAATAACAAGAAATGTTTCTTGAGCACCAGATCAGCATATTAGATGATTTCTGAAGGATCACGTGACACTGAAGACTGGTGTAATAGCTGCTTTGAAAATATATTAAAACGAAAGAGTTGAAACTATAATCATATCTCACAATACAGCTGTTTTCATTGTATTTTAGATCAAATAAATGTAGCCTTGGTGAACATAGGTGACTTGCAAAATATAAAAAATTGTATCAAACTCTAATGTTTGAATGATAGTACATATATAAACATATTTGAAAAAGTATAATGATTATATAATTTTTACTTAACCCAAAATTAACTGAACCATTTATCAATAATGACATTCAAAAAAAGCACAGACATACCAAACTTTTAAGTGGTTTAAGATGTGTGTTAATGCTTTAAGATGTTAAAATAGGTACAGTATCTTGTGATGGATGAGTAGACTAATTAATATGAAGAAATGAAACACTGGATGGCTGGTTCTTATTGTAGTATGTCCTTAAGTGTATTTGCTGTTAAATATACACTCACAGTAAACAAGTGTACAAGTGCAAATACACAGAAGTATAAATACACAAAGCTGCTGAAACTGGTTTTGTAACAGACTAAAGATAATGATCCCTGAAAGCCACATTAAGAAATCCTAATCTAATGAACAGAAGGAGAGAAGGGAAGGGGGAGGATGAATGAAAGGAAAGAGAGAGGTATGAATGAAGTGTAGCTCTACTGTTGTGCTGTGCACACAAACACATATGAACGTCCCTAGTAAAAAAGTTATATATTTAAAATGCATTTATTTCATACTAAGTATAGTTCAAATCTAGTAACATATATACTGCTTGAGAATTACTGACATTGAAATTATAATTAAACTTTATTTGGAGTACTACTTGTGCACAACGCACATTTCTTAATATTAAGCCTAAAATGTGTTTCAATGTCACTATTGATGAGGATTGTATGATCTTTGAATAATATCCATCTTTAAATGCAAGATATTTAAAGTATGTCTGAAGTATACTTGCAATAGTTCCACTTTGGCATAATATATAAATATACAGTTCATCTTTAGTTGGACTTCAGCACAATTAAAGTGCATTAAGCACAAAATTAGTTATTCCAATAAGCAATTTAGCAGACTTTAAGTATACCAGTTTAGTATACTAACAGTACAACTGCAGGGTATTTTTATTACGTACATAATATGTAAATGTATTTGTAGTATAGTTAGCATGAAATAAATGTATTTCAAATATATTTTAGTATTTTATTTATTTTTCACTAGGGATATACGCATATTTTTGTCATGTTAGGAACTTGGTGTCTATTTTTATACTAGGTTAATGATATTTCCTTTTCCCCAAAACATCATTTAGTAAGTTTATTATGTTTTTTTCTTCGCAACGACTGTTGGGTTTTGTCAGGTCCCTGAAATGTAGCTGATTTCAGGTTTTATACTGGGGACATTTAGTCTGAAAATGTAGCTAACACACGCATGCACAGCATTAAAAGTGAGATTACAGTGTATTTAACAATAATATCACAAACCATATGCAAAGGGACAGGTCTTAAAATACATTAGTGTTTAAAACTGCAATGTAACAGAAATAGTGGCAGATGTTTTCTTCTGTATTATGGTGCACATTCGAGTGAAACAGATTATCAAAAGAAAACACTGTAGAACAGGGCCTTCCATCCACATTGTTGAGTGGATGGAGGCGGATCTGAACGCAAGCTTCTGATTAATTGTAAGAAAGGGACGGTGTTTTAAAAATATGAATCAAAAGAACATTGGAGAAGTCCAGCGTATGTCACCAGACAGAATTCTGTTGTTTCACTGGACGATCCAGTTAATATATTCTGATTAAACATTGTGCATTGATGAATTGTTCATATAGTAAGATCAATAATATGCACTTTGAAAAAAGATAGCGTGAATTTTTGTTTCATGTTCACTTGTATGTTCTGGTCCAGAGTCTTGTGGCTTAAGATAGTGAGAGGTTTTGTTGCATTTCTGGCATGTTTGCAGGTTCCTAAGCTGAAACTCAAAATGTATGTGTTCTGTACATTAGTGTGTGTGTTTTCAGTGAAAATGACAGTAGGTCTAACCTACTTATTTCTTGGAATCCAGCAATGTGTGTGTGGCTAAGTGATGTGGTCACATCGTCCAGTACCAAGGAACATGAGTCCCCTCCCTCAAGTATGCACACACACACACATACTTGCATTTGTTGTTTACGGGGACTCGTCATAGGTGTAATGGTTTTTATACTGTACAAACTGTATTTTCTATCACCCTACACCAACCCTACACCTAAACCTACCCCTTACAGAAAACTAATGGCAATTTTTGAATTTCATAAAACACCGTTTTGCATGTTTTTTAAGCCTTTTGTTTTACGGGGATACTGGAAGTGTCCTCATAAACCATGTTTACGTTGTAGTACCCATGTCATTATACAC
>NW_015625034.1:1042898-1044680 GCF_001515625.1 Sinocyclocheilus rhinocerous
GGGGACTCTCCATAGGCGTAATGGTTTTTATACTGTACAAACTGTATTTTCTATCACCCTACACCAACCCTACACCTAAACCTACCCCTTACAGAAAACTAATGGCAATTTTTGAATTTCATAAAACACCGTTTTGCATGTTTTTTAAGCCTTTTGTTTTACGGGGATACTGGAAGTGTCCTCATAAACCATGTTTACATTGTTGTACCCATGTCATTATACACATTTGTGTCCTCATAAACCATATATACCAGCACACACACACACACTATGCACACACACATACACACTATGCACACACACACACACACACACACAAACACACTATGCACACATACAGGTGGGAGGAAACGTAGAGAAGGAAGTGAATGAGAGAATGATACAAGGTTAAAGTTCATAAGTTTAAAGATACATTCCACTGAGGCTTATTACAAAATAAAATAAAATGCAATCATAAAATGTTGTAAAAAGGTTTTAATTGAGAGCTGAACTAATGGGATTACACTTGAAATTGTTAACCAAGGGTCATATTTAATCCTAGCTTAATGTAATGCTGTGAGTGGGTTTCGTGCAATAGTGAGAGCTTTTGCACAACATCTCAACTTACATTTGTAGAAAAGATATTTCATTGTCTAGAAGCATCAAAACGTTATTTCATTAATATATTGAATATATGAAAGGATCATAACAATTCAGGTCAGATTTGCTGTTTGTGTGGCTGTTCAGTGGTGCTCTGCTGTTCACATGCACAATCTTTGTGTCAGCAGTTTCTTAAAACAGCAACAATTTTATCTTATGTGAATTCAGTGTGTTTTGAGCAATGTGTGGTTTGCTTATATACTGCATCGTTCCAATGCAGCACAACAACATCAGGATTATGCTGCTTCTGCAAAATATTTGTCTATAAGTCAATTTTTGGACTAGAAGAGTCATGTTATGAACCACTTTTTCTTAGTGTGAAGAACATTTCAATAATCTGAAGAACCTTTTTTTACTATAACAAACCTTTTGTGGAATGGAAAGGTTCCATGGATGTTAAAGGTTTTTCATGGAACCATAAATGCCAAAAAAGAACCTTTATTTTTATTAGAGTGTGAACTCCTCCAATAAATCTTACTTGAGGGGCAACCTAAAGTCAAGTCCAAAAAACAACAGTGTGAATGGATAGTTTACTCAAACCACAATTGAAGTTGACCAAAATGAGACCCAAGGCCAGGAATAGTGCATAAATACCAAACTAAGGAACTTCCAAGGGGGTCTCGAGATGACTTAAAATAAGACAAAACAAGCTTTAAAATCAGCTAAAACAACTAAATTTAAATATTTCTTATTTTCATAATTCAATTAAATTGCGTTTAATTAATTATTAAATTGTCTAATTATTTAGGTACATATTTTAGTCTGTAAAGTAAAAAAAACAGTAAATATATATATATATATATATATATATATATATATACACTGTATATATATATATATATATATATATGAAGAGTTCATTTGCAAAAACCGATAACTCGATAAACCGATAAAAATGTTTTTTTCAGAAATCAATTTTTTTTTATTGCACATTCCTAATAATATCAAACTGCAGTTGGGTTGTTTTGATTGAGTAATAAGAACTTAAACAAATACAGGTAATTTACTAAATTAAAGTTCAATGAAAGTATGTTTTTTTTACATATTAAAAGTTTGTTTTATAGCAAAAGCAGTTAACTCCAACAGTCGTTTTTTTGGCAAAAGCAGATAACTCCACATTTCATGTTTTAGAGTTTAAAAAAA
>NW_015625034.1:1045055-1050660 GCF_001515625.1 Sinocyclocheilus rhinocerous
ATATATATATATATATATATATATATATATACACACACACACACACACACACACACACTAACACTTAAAGTGGTCTTTGTGTGAATGAATAAATGAATGAATGAATGATCAAGCAAGCTAACAGATAAATTAAATAATTCATTTAATAATAATTAAATAATTGATTAGTATTAACTTTAATAACAACTTTGTTTTGTTTCATATATTTGACTAATTAGTAATTGAATAATAAAAACGGCTGATAAAATTAGCTGGTGGGCAAAAATAAAATAAAATAAAAAAAAATCTCTCCCAATTCCCACTTTTTCACACTGTTCATACTTTATCTTGCATTACTAATTCACAACTATACCACAGCTGATGCCCTTCAAAATCACCCATGTGAAATGCTGCTTAACTCAGGGTTAAAGGTGGCCTTATCTTGATGTTAAAGAAGATGTTTACTGGTTAGGTATAGTGTAAACAGCCTATAACAATATTGGGTTCTCATCTGGGCCATGTCATTATGCTGAAATTAGCATCTAAAAAATCAGAAAAAAGGTGATCTGAGGTAAAGTGGAATCTGTATGTGTCATGTCAGCCTGACCTTTTCATGTCAGAAATTAAAACTTCTTTTGATGAGTTTTCCCACCTGGTCTATCAAAGCCCTTACAGTGGGTGAATCAAAGAAGAGCATTTTTTCTCACAAAAACAACAAAATCAAATAACACGTCACAAGAAAACAGGGAGATTCACTGTGACTGACTGAGACAGGGGGAATATTGAGTGTGAGGGAGTGGACGTGAAGGTGTCAACCTCAGTCTTTTTAAGTGGTTTACTGGCTTCTCTTTCACTCTGACTTTCCCTCTTTCATGCATTATCTTGCTCTTTCTTTCCCTTTCTCTGTCTCGCTCACAAAGGAAGCGACTGCCAGTAATACACTCTTTCATCTGTGTTTTCACTGCCAGGAATGTTCATCCCCCTCTTTACCCCGCCCTTCTCTTTCTCATCCTCTCTTCTCCCAATCCCACATTCTCCCAAAAGTCGTTGAGTGGAAATATTAATCTGATACAGCACTCATGAAAAAAAAACTACATCACAAGAAATCTAAACATCTCATATTTCTTGTCTGAAATTCAATGCAACATTTGTCATGCAATATCATGCACATTTACACTGTTATTATAAGTGATTTAATTAACATGTAAAGTCTGGCATATGAAATAACAGTCAGAATTAATTAAAAAATCAGTTAACTGAACCTTTAGAAAAAAAACTAAAAATACATAATTTAATAAATGTGTTTTTGATGAGTATCACTTTAGATACAGGCTCATATAGTATGATATAGGAGAATATGGAGCTCACACCTGAAGAGGAAAAAAAAACACTTAAGTTTTATTCAGAGGTCAACTGAGAGAAAACAAATGGTATCACATGCTGATATTATATGGCGAAAAAGTATGATTTATTTCTAATGGCTTGTAATGTAAATCAACAGCAGACTACTTGCATAAAATGCATGTAAATATCAGTTGTCACTCTATACCTTAGTAAGATGATATTTAAATGCTTAGTTCTATGATAAAAAATATGTCGTTTTTAAACAAAACATATAATGCATTGCAATACAATGTTGATTGTACAAATAAAGGTGTACAAATAAATGCTCATCAAAAGCCTAAAATTTCTATTTAGAATGTATAATATCATATTTGATACATTTCAACATGTATGGATGCAAATATCTATGGATAATCAAACAAAGTTTCTTCAGCCCAGTGAGGGTTCATCTTGAAATATTACTAACAATATAAAAGCTATTCTCATATTTACTTTAGAAAAATCATCAGATTTCACAGCTTTTTACTCAATAAAAAAGTATAAACTATCAACCAGACGACAGAAGGCATGTAGTAGATGTGTACAACAGGTTTTTCAGCAAAGTTTTTATCATGTTGATCATTAAAAGGCCTTAGAAATGTAGTAGGGTTATATACATCTAAATGTATTAATCCATATCTATAAATGACACATTGTTTGTGTGTGCATGTTTCTGTGTCAGTGTGTTTATGTCACTGTGTCAAGGTGTGTCTTGATTTAGGGCACAAAAGGAAACTCCCTGCAGCAGTTTTTGCAAGAGTGTGGGTCTCATGTCAGAAGTGTGTGTGTGTGTGTGTGTCTGGAGGGAAGGTGTGAATGTGGCTTGACATCCTATCTATGCGACATTTGCGGATGCAATTTAAAAACTGCCATGTTTGCTTGTGGGCGCTAAATTCTGCAGCCAGATTTTTGAGCCAATCAATAACCTAAATGCCATATATGACTGATAACTCTGGAGCCAGGTAAATGACAGAATCACACCACAGAAATGCGCATACATAGTTCTTTTCACTATTGTCTGACCTGAGCTGAAAGACAGCAGACAATATTTGGTTCACAAGATTCCAACAGTCCATTTAAGTCACTTATGAGCTCTAAAAACAGCTAAAATGTCTGACATAATATAAAGACTTACAAACAGTGTTATTTTTAGTGTCACTGAGATTCTATTATAGCTTTTAGAATTAGCTTTTATTTTTTTATTTTCTGTTTTCATTTTAAATTTAGTTTAAATATACATGTACACACACACATATACACACTGCCGTTCAAAAGTTTGGGATCAGTAAGATTTTTAATGTTTTTAAGGGAGTCTCTTATGCTCATCAAGGCTGTATTTATTTAATCAAAAATACAGAAAAAAAACCTGAAATATTGTGAAATATTATTTCAATTTCTACTATTGGTTTTCTGTTTTAATATACTCTAAAATATAATTTATTTCTGTGATGCAAATCTGAATTTTCATCAGCCATTACTCCAGTCTTCAGTGTCACTTGATTTTTCAGAAATCATTCTGATATGCTTATTTATTATCATTGTTGGACACACTTGTGCTGCTTAATATTGTGTTATAAGCTGAGATACTTTTTCAGGATTCTTTGATAAATAAAAAGTTCTCTTTTCTCTGTTAGAAATCTTTTCTAACAATATAAGTCTATCACTTTTTATCCAATTAGCACACACTTGCTGAATAAAAGCATGCATTACTTAAAAATAAATAAATAAAGAAAAAAATACTGACCCTAAACCTTTGAACTGTTTCCAACATTGATTAAAAAATAAATAAAAAAATCAGCATATTAGAATGATTTCTGAAAGATCATGTGACACTAAAGACTGGAGTAATGGCTGATAAAAATTCAGCTTTGCTTACAGGAATAAATTATATTTTAAAGTATATTAAAATAGAAACTGTTACTAATAATAACAATAATGTTATCAATAATATTTCACAAAAATACAGTTTTTTTCTGTATTTTTAATCAAATAAAACAAATTTTATGTTCAAATGTATTTTATTATATATTTTATTTTGAAGAGATGAAGTTGGAAGTTTTTTTGTTTTGTTTTTGTTTTAGTTAAGTATAATAACCCTGCTTAAATTTTTTATGCTTTTGCAAAAAAAAAAAAGCTATATGTTGATGGAAATTAACAAACAAGCTAAATTTCCAATTACTGCGTATTGAAACGATAGCCAGTAACAATAGACTTTTATCTCCTTCCTCATTTTCAGCGTTTTTTTCATTCCTTTCTTTCCCTTTAAGAAAAGTCCGAAAAAAGCGTCCAATGTGTTAATATGAAAGAATTTTACACACTGCATCGTGAGATGTTTTAGGGTTAAAGAAAATGTCCATAATGTTCTGACAGAAAATGACTCATACCTTTTGTGTTTTTAAATAATTTTTTTTACTTTAGCACTCACACTCCGACATTCACATGCTACTCAACAATTTTTACATCTTCATGAGGGATTCCTTCACTAAGGAGGCCTCTCTCTTACACAAGGCCTGTAATAAAAAACAACAACAATCTCTTCCTGGGTTTCTTGCTTGTGTTTTCTGTCTGCTTGTGTTTAAAATACACTAATACCAACATGTTCCCTTGCACACACCAACTCCAAGTAAAGAGAAATATCTGCATAGAAACAAAAAGTTTCTCATTCTCATTATATCTCTCTCAAACCACATGCTGATAAAGAGAACAGTTCTCTTCTTCTCTTCTCTGCTATCTGTTCACCTAAACCACACGCTGATACTGACTAAAAAAAGATCTCCTCTGCTCAAATTGATGAAAACTATATACCAAAAAAGAAAAATAGAAAAGACAGGAATAGCCCTAAATTCTGTATGAGAATTATTACAGAGGTTTGCAGAAAAATCTGACTCGCAATCTAATGAATTAGACGATATTAGGCCACTAAAAAAACCTGAGTTTTATTTATTTATTTTTTTTACATTAGATTAATAGTGCATGTCATATTTGCTGATGTGAAATAAAATTCGAATGACCACAAATGACAAATTATTAGCAGTCATTAATCCCAGAGGTACTTACCACAGCTGAAGATCCGAATAAAGCATTGACGTATCCATATAAATATTTCTCCAAAATGAAGCCAAATGTTCGCAACGGATAAAAACGGACTTGAACAAATTTCTAAGCTGCATTATTTGAACTAAAACTGAACAAAGTAAAGCTTCCTTTTGAATTGTACTTAAATTTGCACAATAACTGTGAGAGACTATATGTATATCTCTCAACAGTGACAGTGCATGTTGTTTTACCGTATTATCTAGATGCAATAGCTGTTCTCAGGACAACAACGGTTTAATGAAATGTTTAATTTGGAGAAAGAAAGCAGAAAACGATAGAATCCCCAAAGACTCATCTTAAAGATAGTCTGTGGATTTACGTCCCCGTAGCATATGTATCTCGCGGTTCTGTTTGTTCTTCTCTTGAAACAGCATTCTGCACTGTAAACTAGTGAAAACCTCAAGGTTCCACTAACGGAAATCCTCGAGTTGAATGCAAGAGTGCTGTGACAGGACAAAAAAAAAAAGAAATAAAATTCGAATGACCACAAATGACAAATTATTAGCAGTCATTAATCCCAGAGGTACTTACCACAGCTGAAGATCCGAATAAAGCATTGACGTATCCATATAAATATTTCTCCAAAATGAAGCCAAATGTTCGCAACGGATAAAAACGGACTTGAACAAATTTCTAAGCTGCATTATTTGAACTAAAACTGAACAAAGTAAAGCTTCCTTTTGAATTGTACTTAAATTTGCACAATAACTGTGAGAGACTATATGTATATCTCTCAGATCATACAGGTTTCCAGAAATAAAGATGCTATCTCACCTATATATATTGCTGCTTGACTGTAAGTAAGATGTAAGCTGAGATATGTCGTAAATGATTATCTCTGATGTACCACTGATACAGGAAAATTACATAAAACTATACCGCAACTTCAGTATTTAGGTCTGAAAATGCCACTGCAAATGGTGCAGGTCCTCCTACTTTTTAGGATTTTTTTTTTTTTTTACATTTTATAGTGTGTAAAATATATAGAATACTCAAAATTTGTTATAGACTCTCTTCAATTTAAAAACAAATCACAAACATATCATTTCTTAAGTTTACTTTTTGTTGATAATTTTTAAAAGTTTAAAAATGTAATACCTTCCTCTTTATTACTGAGAGATTTTTTTCTCCATTTTAACATGCAAGT
>NW_015625034.1:1050701-1096139 GCF_001515625.1 Sinocyclocheilus rhinocerous
ACAGGACAAAAAAAAAAAAAAAAAGAGTCACCAAGAGAAAGAATGAAAGAGAGAAAAAGAGAGAACCTGGAAACATCAAGAGCTTATAGCTTTCAAAGAAACAACTCATGAAACAAACTGAGGAATTCTACAAGATCCGTATTTGACACAGCACATTTGTTTCATGCACATCTAACCGAATAACATATCTAATGCTAAGACTTGCTAATAGAGTGCTAGAACAAAAAAAACGTTGTTTTAATATATTCACTGAAGTGTTTTTATTCGGATGAGTTTAGTTTTATAAATTTTCACTATAACAGCTCAATTTTTCAAATAAAAAAATGACATGCTTTAATGAATTATTAATCGTTATGTTTTGTAATTATACTGGTTGTGAAACCATTAAAAAATGTAAGAAGAACAAAAAATTTACGTATAATTAACGAAAGCTATTTCTGTACGTGTTCTCAAATAAAACATGAATTAGTAATTAAAGGATTCCATCTATAAAAATAATTCACAAAGCAGCACAGCCACAAAAACATCTTTTGTGACAGGAAAGTGCCAGAAGATAAGATAAAATAAGATGAGTTTGATAAGACATTTGTGCTTAGCATGCGGTTTCAGACACAGACACACACACACACACACACACACACACACACACAAACATATACCCATTTATTCATACACACATACACACAAACATATATACACATTTAAATATTCTTTTCATTGTGCAAATTAATAATACATATTAGCTTAGGTCTTGAAGGCACTGAATAATTTTTTAAAAAATCAGTCTGAATGGAAAAGCTTTGTGAATTCAGGGGGAAAGAATACCTCTTTGATTTTCAGGACTTTAGTCACTGAATGTATAAGTCATGATTTCAGAGTCTTTGAAGATTTAAAGGCATTTAAGAACAAGAGTGAAAGAAGGAGTGAAACTCCCACACAAAAAAAGCGGTAAATTTATACACATATCAGTGTGCGGAGCACATTTACGAGTTTCAACTTTCCTTTCGTAACATTCAGTTTCATAAGCCTTTGTTCTATATGAAAACAGATCAGATCTGATTAAAAAAAAAAATTATTTTCATTTTTTTATATATATATATATATAATTCAAAAAGTCAGTTCTTAAACTTTTGTTCTTTTTGATTGCACTGTTTTACTTGGTAACAACGGAGAAAAACCAGCCAAAATGTAGGTGATGGAAAAACAGCATTCAAACAAAAGCTCTGCACGCACACCTGTGCACATACACACGTATGTGTGTGCCAACATACACACAGACTCACACACAGGGACTGAACGGGTGACCACAGCGCAGAACAGCACAGTCTTGCAGCTGGTGAAGCGTTCATTGGCAGTAAATTCAGAAAGTATGTGTGTGTGCAGTTAGAATCTAGTGCAACGTTGCAAAATGCCTCACTTTGCATGTTTTCTAAATGTGCGTATAAAACCAAAAAGTGTATTCAATAAAATCCACCAAATTTCTTTCCGGCTGCGTTCATCGGATGAAGATCAAAACCGCTATCTCGGAAGGTCTCTCTGCTCGTACCTTCCTCTCTGCCTCAGTCTGACTGACTAAAGCAGTGCTTCTTTCTGTTTTTCGTTATACGGAACGAAAACAGGACCTTTTAGGCCTTTTGTGCATTAGAACCATAGTAAACTGTCCACATAAATTTCAGATAGCTTCTGATTCTGTTCTTAAATAAGGCTAATTTTAATTAACGTATCATCAAACCTTATTCTTTAAAGAAATGCTTAAACATTAGCTTTTAATAAAATATAAATAAAGTATATAAAGTATTATATAAAGTTAGCAGTCTGGACATTTTCAATGTTTTAAAAAAGTACTAAAGTTATTCAAATATAAAGTAAGATATGGAGGATGGGAATTACGCAGTGACTAAAACATTAAATAAAATCAAAACGATCTTTTATTTCACTTTCTTTAACTTTGCTGTTCATTCTCTTTAAACCAACTTCATGAGGTGCATCCTGGGATGTTTTTTCAACGGTTTATGTTTTGTTATTTAAATTTAAAAATTAGCATTTTTTGCTAAGAATTGCGTAGACACAGTTTACATCAATCCAGCATTTAAGCATTTATTAAGATTATGAGAAATTATTTTACGCGAGTGCATTCACACACAATAGAAAATGTCATTTTTAAATGAAAATCAATGCAAGAGGTAAGACAGACTCAGGTGTGGTTGGAATCTGGAATTCTTTTACGGTGCCATTTTTTAAAAAAGTACTTTTTTTTAATCACACTAAAAAAAAGCTTTCAGGGTTTCAGGGTGTTGGACTACAGCGAGAGCTTCAGTGCAAACTGGCATCAGATAATGCAAAGTGATAAGATACAGCACAGCTGAGTTCAGCAAGTCCTGCTTGAATTGTAGCAATTTTGATGAGCAGATATTTAACCACATACGTGATGTGGGCTGCTACGGAAAATTCAGTTTTAGGGGACTGTACAAAAATGCCTATTTGAGAGTCATTTCTGAACAATGTCCACAACCACAAGCCTCACAAACGAGCGTCATCTGATACTTTCGGGGTCCTCAGTTTTTTGTCTGTGTGGGTTTCAGGACAAAGTAAACAAAAATAGAGGGAGAATTAAAGATCGCCTTTATCCTTTTAGCAGTTACTTTGTGTTCATTCTGTTTAGGCCAAACACAATGACTCAAAACTGAGGATGTTAAATTCAGAGAGTTTCTGAAAGCGAGACCTTATCTTGCAGTGTTTGTATTATTAATGAGATAATCTGCACGTTAAACCCTTTATCTGTAGTCACGTAATCATATCTATAGTTGTGGTACTAATCATGACAGCCACAAAGCACAAGATAAACTAATAATCAATTTATCTGACCATTAAACAATATTGTGGCTTGCTAGGTTTGTGACTGAACTGATTACTTATTGACCTTACCTGTCACTGTCTCTATTGTTCATTTATTGTGAGTTTATGGATCTATATAAAGTTTAGATCTATAAAAAATCTAAATAATTATCTGCCTTATTTTTGTTGAAAAGCACTGTACAAAAGAACTGATACATTAAAAATTAATTTAGGATATATTCGCATGATTGAGTAGACAGCAAGAGTTACAAACATAGTCTTTTTTGTACGTTTGAACAACTTTGCATAGAAAAGTTCTGTTATTTCAAATCATTTATAAGACTTTGTTCAGATTCAAAGAAAGTACCAAGTTAAATAAAAAGGATACTTTCTGCATCAATTTCCAATGTGTTTATTCAGTTTTTCATGTCAAACCAGATTTTAGACTAAACTAATGTTGTGCCTTAGGCTCAAAGGTGAACTGGAAATGGAAATGGCATATTTGATGTTGAATGTGTGAAAATCCCTATTACTAAACTCAGTGAGAACAGGTAGAGTCACACACCCACGCTGGACCACTTCACACACACACACACACACACACACACACACACACGAGTCTACTGTTAAAGCCATTAATAAATTACATAAGGTAAAAGCAAACACAAACCAAGTATGAAAAATAGAATTTATAAAGAAATTATAAATAAAAGTCCTGATTTCAAAATCAGATCTACACTGCTTTCTGTATTCCTACAAAATCCTGCATATCAAGGTCCTTCATGATGTGCATCATCCATCTCTGAAGTCTCGGACGTGTTAATATGGCGGAATGAGTCGCGTACAACTACAAACAACACAGCGAAACTCCAAAAAGGTCAAACGGAGAGCCTGAAAGCAATGGATATATAATCACTATGTCCTAAACTCGAGTTTGATGAGCGGAACGGAAGACTAAAATAGACACAAAAGTGTTTTGCAACGTATAAGTTGCTCTAACCAAAATGAAACCCATTACTTTCAAAGACACAAGGATGCATCCAATGTGATGCATACAAACATTTGTCACACACCCACACAAACATCAGTAAAAATACATACTTATTAGGCCAGACACAAAACATAAATGCCTACCTCGCATCATCTTCACAGCATGTGTGAACTGCTGTCTTTCTCTGGTGAAGCTATACGTCAGAATCACTCAATATGGTTGACAGCTCTGTCTCACAGTTAATCAAACTTCTGAACAGATGATGCTGTCGCACGGTGGGAGATGACAGAGAGATTAGGTGGTTTTCGGTCGGTAGGTGACAGAGAGAGAGAGCATTTGTGTGTGTTTCTATCCGCGAGTGACAAAGAGGGAGAGGGTCTGTCCCTTTCAAACTGTAAGGTACACCTCTCTCTGTCACACACGCATGATGTCTCTTCTAAAGCACTTTATGTGCTGTTTCTCTGTCCGTCTATAGGTGGACTCTACTTTCTCTTTCTCTTTCCATTTCAGCAGTGAGCAGCTCACCTCTGTATGTTTGTCTTCATTGCATCCTGAAATCCTGAGTTCCTCACTCTATCCCTCTCACTTTCCACCAGTGCACACACACACAACTAAAAACTCCCAAAAAGTATCAAACCATCCTGAATAATTTCTGTTCTTCGGATTGTGCTTTCAGGGAAAAAAGGTACAAAAGCTGTCACTGGGACGGTAACCTTTCGAAATGTACACTTTTAGACTTTTTTGGTTACACATTATTTTAAGGTGTCCTTGTTACAGTGTAATAATGCATTTAAGTACTGAGTAATATTAATTAACTACATGTACTTACTATATGGTTAAGGTTTGTCTTAGGGTTACTTGCATGTAATTATGCATAATTTATTGTTATTATAATATTAAGTACATGTAATGCGTAACATGGAAACCTTAAAGTGTTACCCTTTTTTTTTACTCGTAAAGGGTGCATATTAGTATGTTGAAGGGGCATAATATTAGTACCTAAATATTTCATATTAATGTCTTTTGAAAGGATACTGCCCCAGTGACAGATTTGTACCTTTTCTCTACTTGATTAAAGGAGAAAGTAGCATTAAAATGGTAAAGTATTGTCTTGTTGGCTATTAGGAACCGTTCAGAAAGGATGTGAGGCTGGTCTGATAGGTGGTAGAGGGTATTGGTGTAAACAAGCTGGTTAAGATCGTCATGTGATATTGGTGCCACAGCATACGGTAGAATTGTTATTGCTTGTCATTATGAATCATGGTCCAACCACGCTCTGCGTGTTTTCTAATCCACCTACAGTCACATTCAAATAAAGCCAGTACACTAATATGATATTAAACAAACTTTTTTTTTTCCCTTTAAGGGTTTCCTAACATTTGTATAAAGTGAATTTGACTGAGAAACAAATTTATAGAAGGATCTAAAAAGATCAAATGACCAGTTCAAAGTTCAAATTTAAATGCAAAAACAAAACAAAAAATTAAAGGAGATAAGGAAGGAAAGAAAGAGCAGAAGACTTACACAATGCACGCTTGTAATCAAACACAAAAGCGGGAAGAGTTTTAAACAGCATCTTTTCGCCAAAATACTCTCAGATCTTATCTTCATTCAGATGCACACACCCATAGCTGTGCACACCTGTGCGTGCGTGTCTACGGTAGCTTTGCTCACGTTTAAACATACAGCTTTTATGGCTGAAGTAAAAATATATGTGGATACAGGTGCATTGTGTTTGTGTGTGTGTGTGTTCTTTACAGGTGTAATAATGCACCGCTTTGCTACACTGATACAGGCCCCCCTCCCTATAACCACAATGGAGGGGTTCTCTGATATGCAAAAAACAACATGCAAAAGGGGTTAAACAAGCCACCTTTCAAAGCATGCACACACTAGGAAACTGCTATTGTGCTTGACTATATAACATACTTGCACAGCTACACAGAGTGAACAGACAGTGTATAACTGAATGGTTGAGATTCTCAGTTGTACTTACTTAGATGGGATTTGTTGTGCACTGGATTTCCTAAAGAAGGGCACAAAACAATAGTTAGTTAGGCAATTAATATGTTTCGTGTAACTATATATGTTCTAAATATGTTAAATAAAAAATTCAACATAATCGTGATGTAGCATGAAATGTAACTATAGTTGTAAACACATCCAATGTCTCTCTGTCTTGAAATATTGATTTAGGCCTGTCACTATATCAGACTCTATTGAAATGAAAATGAAATCACACCACAATGTCAAAATTTTGACATCATCTGTTTGATTTTTTTTTTTTGGAAGTAAATTCAATTATTTTATTTTATTATTAAAATAAAACAATTTCATTTTCATTACTGAAAATGAGCTGTGTCCTACTTGTTGCATTTGTTAAGCTTTCAACCTTGTTAATCCATAAATCATAATTATCAAGGAAATATTTTTTTCTTATACAAGTTTATCAATAACTACAAATCAAAACTTTGGTCAAACTAGCTAGAGTCTACTGAGTGACAGCTTAATTTATAGTAAATTAACAACCTGTTACTCATTCTGATTTTTACTTTATTAGATTTAATTACATTTCAATTTGATTTAAATTTGGTGTTTATTTAATGTTTATTGCTAAAAACAACAAGTCACACAAATCAGGTTTAGACATGTCTCAAATTTGTTAACAGGATTAAAAAAAAACAGGTCATATTTTCATTGAAGTTAAAGGGATAGACCACACAAAAATAAAAATTATGTCATCATTTACTCACCCTCAAGTTGTTCCAAAACTGTGAGTTAGTTTCTTCCATGGAACATAAAATTTTTTTTTGATTCGGTTGGTAACCAAACTGTTGATGGTCCCCATATGGAAAAAAACTACTATGGAATTTCATTGGGGACCAGCAACTGTTTGGTTACCCACATTCTTCAAAATATCTTAGTTTCTTTCTTTTGCTGAACACAAAATATCTCTTTAATAATTAACATTTTTAAGCATCATGTTTAAGAAAACCCAACATTTCTAAGAGTACTAGGGCTTAATTAGGACCCTATTCATGGAAAGTGTCAGTGTTATTCACACACCTACACATACTAAACAACTAAAACTGTAAAATGTATGCGTGCACATACACTAACACATGTACACAAACACACATCACAAGCATGCTTTTATTGGCATGAAAGCACAAACACACATCATCATTCACATGAAAAGCCCCCTTTAACCCCCATCCCAGCCCACACGTGAGCACAAACAGCAATCTCCGTTGTCTGACGTTTGACCACACTTTAAGAAAGTTCAGATTTGATGCTGTGTTGGCCGTTTCCGATGGGTATATTTAGCAGTGTCTGTCTGAAGACACAGGGCAGGTACGATAACCATCACTGGGAAGAAGACTTGGCCTCTCTCTCTCTTACTTTCTCTGTCTGTCTCTCACTCCGGCTGTCTCTCTCGCTCTTTGAAGGGCTTTGTGGCTTTTTGAAAGAGTCACTTTTGCTTATGTAGCGGAACACACACAAATAGGTGCGTGGCGACTTGCAGACGTACTCGGAAACAAAGACTCTCAAAGCAGGTATTTCACAACTCGATTTGCCTAATAGCAAAAAAATGACCAATGCTGTTTTCGGTATGATTTTTCGGTCAGTAGGATGCTCAGTTCTGTGGATTTTCTCAAATTCTCCAACAAAAATGCATGAATTTATGTTTATAGGCGTAAGAGAGCAAAGACGTTCATCGTTTGATGGCAGATTAAAGGATTCTCTGTGGTACCTGAATGATCAGGGTGATATAAGGCACCATGGTAACAGATCTAAATGCAGTTGGATAACCCAGACAAGCCCTGATTACACTACTTATCGATCCATTCTGGCCAACTAGCACAGTTACTTGACCATGCAGCTATTACAGGACCAGAGACAAAGAAAGAGAGATTTTGTGTGCTTGAGTTAACGTCCTTTGAGAACAAACAATCACACTTATTCAGAACTCACTATCACTACGTCTTTAGCATGATCGCTAAAATAGCATTTTAAAATGTATAGGAACACATATCTACAAATTAGCAAATTAAGTCATTAAAACAACAAAGTAACAGTCTAGACACTCTGAAAAACACACAGATAGAGCAAACTGACATGTGGGCCTCTGTTATCAGTGCCTGACATAAACTTATCATCTTGCTTGCACGGAACAACACTTGTCAGGTGACAGCTACAATATCTATAATAAGTCATTACTACACATCCTACACATTTAATAGATCTACAAAAAGAAACCATACTGAATTTGAAAAACCATACATATTTGTCCACTTCAACAGTATTTTTTTTTTATTTTCCTCTCCAAGTCACATGAAGACACTGAAGTTTTAAAGCATTTAAAAGGTGCAACTGTGAACATTCCCAGAGCTGAGTGTCTTGTGAAAGCAATAATCCCACACAATAAGACTCATAAAGGAGGAATAGGAGAGAACTGTGCATGAGCATCTTAAACCCAAAAAAAGTTGTAGACTGCCCTGGCTAGTGATGTCACAATACCAAAATTTCAGTTAAATACCAGTAAAAATTCATGGTTCACTGCACCAGTTTTGGTACCATAGCAAAAACTATTTAAACTCTAATCGAAAATAAAAATTTTAAAATGTCAATTAAATTTGTTAACTAAATAATACATTAAACCAACAAAACTTCAACTATTTTGATAAGTAAACACTACTCTTAAAATATGTATTTATACTCCAAGTTTTAATGCACAGCTCTATTTTGACATGTCAGAATTTTTGTCCCGTTCACTGCTACGATGATCAGTGTGTCACACTCTTTAGGATTTGCGAGCATGCAGTACTAGTCGATGAACTCGCGCTGAACAAAAACATCCGCTTTCATAGATATGAAGTGGATTCTTACTAACTTAAACACATCTGATTGGCCATTGTATTCATGCTCGTGACATAAATGTCTGTGATTGGCTGCAGCGCTCAATGCAAGTGTTTGAAAGCAGCACCTACTGTAAAAAAATTTTAGTTTCAGTATCGACTTGGTACTTTCAACAACACTAGCCCTGGCAAAAGATTCCCATCAAACTTTAGAATAACTAAAAAAATTCCAGTGTCAACCTCTGATGACTTGCCCAGAGAGTAAATGGCTGGAAACAAAGAAATGGTCAATCACTCTTGGTGACAAAACGAATGTGTATGTCCATGCACTTGTACAGATGTTTTCTTCAACTTTCACATAAAGCACAGGTTGTGGGAATCTCCTCAACCACCTAGATGATGCAATGGCATCCATAATGCCCTAGAAAAGGCAGAGTGTCCCCATTACTATTAGTACCCACGCAGACCGCAGGGTCCCTGCTGACTTCTCTAAAGCCTCTTCCTCTGCAACCTGTATCTATGATGTGTTCAAGCTTCCTATGACATGAATCAGTATACTATGAATCAAATTAAGGCACTAGCAAGGACCTTGATCATCGTTGTTTGTCACCACAGCTGATCATCATTCATTTTGTTTATTGTGCATCTTACTTAACTGTAATAAAAAGTACAGCAATGCTGTAATATGAGGTCGTCCTACACTCTAAAAACAAATGGTGCTATATAGCACTAAAAGCGGTTCTTTGGCTCGTAATCATAGGGGAACCACTTTTAGTGCTATTTAGCACCTATTTTTACAGGCGCTATATAGCACCTTTGTCAAATGGTGCCATGTAGAACCATAAGAGATGCCATATAGCACTTTTTCTCAACAATGGTGCACCAATCATAACTCATCCATGGCTCCCAGCATGCATTGCGACATGAATAAATTATGCAGCTGCATTGTATTGCTTAGTATTTTCTTTTATTCTTACTATTTGCTTTTATTTTTGTTGTGACTTTTTACTGCCCTGTTTTGTGATGTTCAAAAATCATATCAAAATTATCAGAATATTTTGTCACCATTGCTGAGATTCACATGCTGATTCTTCATGTCTATGAGTGACAGAATTGAAACCTCTTTACAACCCATAACTCTAAAAGTGGTTTATACAATTTTCTCACATTGTCACGTAGTATCGTAGAACTGCAATAATATAAAACACATAAAAAAAAAAAATTATATCTTCAAGAAATAGACTGTATTTTAATGTTGTTTTAACCCTTTCCCCAACTAAACTAAGAGACTAAGAGAGAGTTAAAGAACCTTTAAAGAACTATACAGGGGCTTAGAGGTTTTACGGTAGTGGTGCTATATAGCACCTCATCGACTCCAAAGAACCGCTGAAGAACCATACAGGGGCTTAACAGGTTCTTTATATGGTAGTGGTGCTATATAGCACCTTAACCACTCCAAAGAACCGCTGAAGAACCTTTTTTTTTTTAGAGTGTAAGTCTGATGACTTAACAGACTGAAAAAGACAAGAGAATATTTCAGAAAAAATTAGTACAGTGAGGAGCCGGTGTTCACTAGTGCATTCAGGGAAGTTCTATAAGGAGCAACGTTTTAGCGCACTGTATTCTTGACAATGGTATAATTATGGTCATAATATTCTTGACAACTCCCTGGGCAGTGAAACGAGAGGTCAACTATCCAGGTACTAACCAGGCTTAACCCTGCTTAGCTTCAGTGGGTAACCAGTCAAGAGCTGCAGGGTGTTAAGCTGCTGGAAACTGGTGGCAGTTGTCCTCTGTTTTTCCATAACAAGAAGTCTCTGAGGACCCCTGCCACTATACAAGGGAAATCAACAAGTCAACAACATCCTATAAAAACGAAAAACTGACCCATCCTGAGAGACTAACTTCTAAAAAGTGCTTTGAACTCAACTAGCTGTGAATGAAAATGAACCTACATGAATAACTGTAAAGATATAACACAGAGCATCAGTTATTTCAGTTTTCAGTTGACAACCATTGACATTATCATGAGTCTCAAGATTTGCCTCATCTATGTAGATTCATAAACCGCTAAAAGGTAACACATGCCATATTGTCGTTGAGTGTTTCAATACTCTGTGGTTTCCTTTTGTCTCTCACCCATCTCTTCCTCTGTTCAGTCTTTAAAGTTCTTTCTCACTCCCACCTGTATAAAATCTCCCCCGTGTTTTGCCAAATGTCACACTCTGCCTTCGTACACGCCGTATTCACATATCAGCTTGGGAAGAAACTGTGAAAGAGTGTTGCAATGTGTGTGAGAGAGGTTTGTGTGTGTGAAAGCAGGTAATCCGTGTAGTGGGGTAGTGGAGGTATTAGCTTTTGGATCTCAAATTAGCCAATCGGCTTCTGGAAATAGATCAGGAATCCAAAGACACTCACTAAACACTAATCTTTCCTTTAATCCAGATTATGTCCATTCTTACCACACACAGAAGTATTTACAGTATTTCTGGCAAGGTGATATGAGGGTAAGTTAGAGAGAATCAGAGAATCAGAGAGTAAAAAAGCAAAATAAATAGTGAGAGAAAACACTGAAGTCATAACACAGATGCATCTAGCGGTAAACATTAGAAGAGTCTGAAAGAGATTTCTGCATTCAGGAGAGGAAAATTGTGGATGTGATATAAAAAAACTAAAGGACTCCAGGTGGTTAAACTATCAGTAATAACGTTTACACACACGGCCTAATTCTGCTCATGAAAGCGGAGTGCTTTGCTTTCTCATCAGACTCACAGTTATTAAAACATTAAGAAAACGTCCGGGGACCAATAGAGTGATTATTTGATGACTCTATACTGTGTAAAGAGGATAGATTCGAAAATCATGAATACACCTGGTGATGTACAGTTACCAGCAGGGTCCACAATGTTAAGGTTTTGAATAGAACCAAGAATTTTACAACCTGATGCTGTAGAATATTTATAAGCTCCATAAAGAAATGAAAATTCTGTCATCATTTACTCACCCTCGTGACATTCTAAACGTGTGACTTTACATCTTCTGTGGAACACAAAAGAAGATATTTTGAAGAATGCTGGTAAACATACAGTTTTGGTTGCCGTTGACTTCTACTGTATGGACAAAAAACCCCACTGAGACATTTCTCAAAATATCTTCTTTGATGTTCCACAAAAAAAAAAAGTCATGCAGGTTTGGAATGACATTATGGTGAGTAAATGATGACAGAATGTTCCTTTTCATGAGAACTATCCCTTATTTAGGGGATTGTAATTGATGCTACTTTGTAGCTTCTTCAGACCACCATATTGACTCTACATATCATCCATTAACAGGAGAAAAATTAATGGGACCTTTAAAGGAATGCCAGTGATATGCGGTTAATTACCATAGATATTAAATTCAACAATAATTTTCAAACAAAAATGTTATTTTGGGGTAAAGTTGTCTAGAATTTAGCAGTGAGGCTTCTGTTCTAGATTAATAAGCCCCAGGTTATGCACTGCAGATATAAATCCTTTGGCTGGATTTTCCCTTTTGCATATTTTAGAGCACATTGTGGGAAATTCTGTCGTGTTTAACAGCTTTAAATTGCCGGAGTTAAAAACTGGATATAACTTGACGATTCTCTCACAATAGTCTCATGTTAACACATAATGTAACTATAATTTTGAAACAATGTTTATTACTGTAATTCCAAAGTCTATTTCCATTGTAAGGGCATTTATATGGGTTTCCTTCACTGAAGAAAGAATAGAAACTACTGTCTTAATCCATAGACTTGTACTGAACCCGGAACATTCCCTTAAAGAACCCAGAAGGTCTTAACCTATTCTTTGAAGAAGCTGCAATAAATCTCCAAGGAGCATTTAACCACTTTAAGAACAAAAAATGTTTTTTGATAAGAGGCTTGAAAGTAACTTTGATTTTAAAAGTGTAAGGGTCTGTGACTGAAAATATAAAGACGCCGATAAGCACTATAGCGTGTGCACAGGTGAACACAGGGATGAGATGTTGACTCAGAATGGGAAAGTTAAGCTTATGATATACACGAGAGATATAAGGTGCAAGTACACAGGTGCAAGTGGGAGCTCATCAAAGAACAGAAGCAGATAGAACAGAACAGAAAGTGAATGTGGAGGAGTTCAAAACAGAGGGAAAGTGTGTTTAGATGATACAGTGAGAAGAGCAGAAAAGGAGTGTCAGATAAAGGAAGTGTGAGAACGGGGATAAATGTGTTTAGATAGAGGGCTGCATGAAGAGAGCGTGACGGCGATAGGTGCGTAACAAGAGGGCAAGAGGTTATGACACAGGGTTTATACTTTCTTAATATATGGATTATATGCGTTTCTGTTTGTTACAATGCATAACAAGTCCTATGTGTACTGTTTGTGTAAGCATTGTTTGAGAAGATGAAAAATATATTTTTTAAACATTACAAATACTGTTATATGAAATACAACACTGAGCAAACTAATCTTGCATAATTCAATATATTAAAGTGCAACAACCTTTCATGCCATTTAGACTAAATAATGACATCAAAAACAACTGAAATTGATTATATTATACTAATTTAAATAATTGAAATTGAATTAAATAATCCACTTTCCATGCATGTAAAGTTTTGCCTGAACATGTACTGCATGAAAGGGGTTAATGGTTAACAAGCTACACATCTGCATTAACTTCCAGTTTACACAGAATAAGGTCACTGAACAAACTGATCTCAGCGAAAGAATGTCGTAATAGTGAAATAGCCAAAAGTTCAACTTCAGATAACCCAATACACCAGTTTCCAATTAAAGCAATACTCTTTCAGTTGAATAAGGCCCTAAAGAGACCTATTGGGTTGCAAGATCCTAATAAGACACCCTTGAGGGAATTCCATTTCAGTAACTAAAGTATAGTCTTATCTCTGTGCTACTTGGTCAATGGGTATCGCTTTCCATTCCCTTTTTTTCTTTTATTTCCCTGACTTTTTGTTCCTTCCCTGTCTCTGAGAAACAATCAGGCACACAATTAATAGCCTAATGTCCATATATATTACGGAGATATAGCCCAACTTAAAAATAATTACAAACATTTGCTCACTTTTATGTACTATTCAAATGTATTCACACACACATATATACATATATATATATATATATATATATAGCATTTAAATAACAAGTAAAGAACATTTTAATAATCGAAAGAACATTTTTGTACTATAAAAAACATATTGGAACGATTCCATCAATGTTAAAGGTTCTTAATGGAATCATTGATGCCAATGAAGAACCTTTATTTTTAAGAATGTACATAGAATTTTTCAAACTTTACAAAGTTAATTTGTCACACCGCAAAGTTTAACTCCCAAACTTGAAGACGTGACACTGCACGTTCAACAAGAATAGATAAGACAGCACAGCACACTCTTGTGAATGCACGCTGGATCAGAGGGAGAAGTGACAGAACTCACAGAGTTGTGGTTTCGCTGGCTCGCTTGGCACAGGCTTGGCACAAGCGCTGTGGGTTAGTGTAGGACTGCTGGCGCACAGACAGGCACTTCTGTCACATAAGGGGTGTATTTTTAAAGTGCCACTGGTCTCATATCTATGACTGAATGTGTGTGCGAGTTTGTTCCACGTTTCACAAGTGTGTGAAACTCTCTCTCACTCACACACACACACATAATCTGAGATCATTTCCCACTAATGCAGCATTTAGGTATGTAATGGGTTAATGAAGGACACGCTTACCTCTTTTACTCTGAGTGCTGTCATGGCTCGGGTCCTGTGATGCAGGCTCATCATTTTCCATTACTTTCCAGTCAAAACTCTGTCACCCAACACACCTCTTTCCCGAATCGTTTGTTGTTAGGGGGGTAACTAAATTAAATTAATTAAACTAAAATCCAACTTAAAATAAAGAAAACAAAAGGAAAATGACAACTGCTGACACTTTAACGACCGGGACGCCGCAAACGTTTTAACAAGCACATCGCCATTCTCAATTATTCCCTAAAAGTTGGCGCGTCTGGTCAATAAACAAACAAGGTTTATGTCAACACGTTCCCCCGCTCCGCTGTCGTTTGAATGTAACTAACGTGCGTAATTGACATTTCAAAGGGAAAGACAAATCGTTGAGCGGTCCCGGAGAGAGTTGGAGAAAGAGAGAGACGGACACACACTTGTTGGATAAATCGACCGAGTGGCCTCCGGCTCGCACAGCGCTCGCGCTGTCCCGAGCCAGTACGGTGTTATGTCATCAATCATTATGTAATAGTCGCGGGAAGCGAGAGAGTAATGCTTTTAACTGGAGACTGAAGAACAGTTTATGAGGCTTTCTGTCCAGTCCACTGTAATGTTATGTGCATCATTTAAATGTATAATAACATGACACTACACTACAAGACACATTTTTTGCTAAAAAAAAAAAAAAATCTACTCTGATGTCATTTTATATATAGTAGGCTAGCTACCAAACTAGCAACTGGATAAAATAATAATGTTTAAACATTTTAATGTAACTCTATAATTGATCTCTCAGGTGTCTATTTCTTTTTTCTTTTATAAAGAGAGGACTTTCACTGGTTTAAGGCACAAGGCCAATAATCCTCATGTGTTATGTAATGTCAATTCAGCACTGTCTGAACTGTCACCGGATGACAGGAGGCCACTACACTCTTAAAAATAAAGGTTCTTTATTGGCATCAATGGTTCTATGAATGAAGAACCTTGAACAACCATGGAACCTTTCAAATGCAGAAAAGGTTTTTTCTAGTTGAAAAAGGTTCTTTAGATTTTTTAAATGTTCTTCAAAATGGTTCTTTTAGGAACTGTTCACTGAAAGGTTCTTTTGGGAACCAAAAAATGGTTCTTCTATGGCATCACTGGAAAAACACCCTTTTGGAACCTTTATTTTTAAGAGTGTATGTCAGTGTGTCCACACACACTATAATGCATTCCACTGGTAAATATTGATGACATTGTATCAATGTACACCTTAATCTTTATCCACTTTCCCTAAACTTATTTTATGGGTTTAGGGCATAGAAATATACAGTACATCTGGCATTGGTATTAATTTATTAAAGGGATAGTTCAATGAAATTTCAGTCATCATTTACTCACCAAGTTGATGGTAGCCATTAACTACCATAGTACTTTTTTCCCATATTTTGGAAGTCAGTATAGTCAACTGACTGGTTGCCAACATTCTTCAAAATGTCTTCTTTTGTGTTGAACAGAAGAAAGAAAATCATACTGGTTTGCAACATCTATAGGATGAGTAAACAATGACAGAATTTTCATTTTGGGGTATTCTATCCCTTTAGATCTATATTATATGAATGTCTGTTCCAGACTTTCAAGGACCAGAGACAGGGCTTCAAACTGTCATGGTCCTCCAAAATTGAGATTACTATAGGAATCCTCAGCACAAACAGTGCAAATGACCACAAGCACCCCCAGTCATTGGCACCACTGGGCCCTACACAGTATAGTGCATTGGGCCCCTCTAGTAAAGCGATGTATGAAGCACAGCTCACACAGAACTTACTTTAAAACCAAGCAGCTTGTTGTTGGTCAGTGCAGCAAATTTGCATGTCCAGCTTGACCCTGATGTGAAATCTGCATAAGAAAGTCTTTCACCTTCATGAAATATTTCCTGATCACATGAATTCCTATTAAAACGATTCTATTTCATGTTCGAAAATTTGCCGAACAACAGTAAATGTGATCGCACCTTAATGGGTTCTCCAGCAGAGAGCTGGTTATTTATTGTTATATTTATTACACTCTTAAAAATAAAGGTGCTTCACGATGTCATAGAAGAACCTTTTTGTCTAAATGGTTCCATAAAGAACCTTTAACATCTGAAGAACCTTTTTGTTTTACAAAAGGTTCTTAATGTGGCGAAAGAAGGTTCTTCAGATTATAAAAAGGTAAGAAAGAGATGAATGAATGGTTCTTTGTGGAACCAAAAATGGTTCTTCTATGGCATCGCTGTGTAGAAACTTTTAAGCACCTTTATTTTTAAGAGTATAATTATGTTTCTAATTATTAACAGTATAAAAAGCCGGCATGTCTCAGCAACGTCAATGTAAAGGCTAGGTTTTGACAAAAATTTGTGAACTGCCAGTAAAATGGATCTCAGCAGAGGCAACGGTGAGATGATGGAAATGGCATTTTGGTCAGACCCAGGTTTGAACGTTAACACCACGCATGGAAAATATCTCCCCGCAGAGCTATGTTGAAGTGTTCCCACAGAAGCCATCACGCAAAGCCCACTTGACCAGACACTCAACACCTCTCCATAGATAGAAACCCACCTCAGACTGTGTCCTACATACATCATATGCGAGAGGCCTGTGGGAGACTGCAGAGGCCACCACAGAGATGCAGGTCTAGATGTTTCTTTCTATCTATCTAAGTCAGATTCACATGAGGATAACAAGGCGATAAGACAACAATTATACATATATTTATCTGTAAAGCTCCAGCTTCACATGCCCATGAGTGGTAGCAAGGCATATGAAGTCACACTGCACCGCATGGCAGTATTTACACAGAGATGCTGAGTTTAAAGTCTCCACATATGAATGTACACTCCTCTGATGTGGACAATGTGTCATTCATTACCGTAACACTGCGGTGTCAGTCAGTTCTCTTTACTGGAATATATGCAGAATGTGAAACTCACACCAAATGGATTTCATGCAAGCACAATATGGATACGATGGATATCTTGCTTCTTTCTATAGGAAAGACAAGTGCATAGAGATTACTGTTTTTTGTTTTTTTTACTGTAATTTAAGTGTTAAGAAATCGTACAAAAATAAAAGTAATTCCTAATAATACAAGTGAAAAATAAATATATTATTTTGTAATACTCTTAATACTACAGAAAACACTACATTCCAAAAACTATAACTCAAAAACAAACAAATAAATGAATAAATTTCTGCAACGTGACAACTAAACTGGCTAAAAAAGTGTGGGTCAGCTCCATCTCACTACTTTCTTTCTTTTTCATTTCTTTTTATTGATTGATAGATTTTTATTTTTTAATTTTACTGTATAATTTATTCATTTATTCATTCATTTATTTTTTGCTGTTTTTCAGTTTAGACCGTCACAGGACAGTTATTTCAGCCATAACAGTCAGGTAGTAGGAACATTTTACACGTTATTCTAGCAGAAATCGCTTACAGTGCTTTTAAAACAATTTTGTTTATTGAAAAAAAACCAAAACAAATTTTTCCCGAATATGAGTGAGTGGTGCGATAGAGTGGATTCGGTGTAGTGCTTACATGTGCACATTTCTCAATACCCCATTCACAGAGATTAGGTTAAATATCAGCTAGATCAGTTGGTCATTGCGCACACACCCACACACACACACACACACACACACCGCCTCAAACACACACCTGCGATCTTACTCACGTGTATAGAGATGTGTGCACATGCACATGGCCTGTGGTGGATTTTTGGCTGCTTTCAACTTCGTGCTCCAAATAAATAACCCAGTTTTATTGACACAAATAGAACTACCAGGAGCGAAACAGGGGAAGAGAACGAGTGTGAGAAAAAAATAGAGATAAGTAGATAAGGTACAAGTTCAGTTTACTAGGTAAAATCCGCAATGCATTTCCTCTAATGGAGTGTACGATGTAAAAAGCGTATGTTCAGACTGATGAGCACAGAGCAAACAGATAAGTGTGTGTTAGGCAGAAATCTGTAATGGGAACAACCCACAGGTGTGCAATGAGTCTATGTGGGTGTGTGGATAAAGTGGTTTCAGGTAGTCAGATTTGGTTGTGTATTAATGCATATTTTCACACTTAGTGCATCAATGACATCAGCTTGTTTTCTTTCTTACATAATATATACAGAGATATGAGAGTATGTTTACCTGCAACCTCAGCATAGAGTTTAGACTCACCAGTGCTGGTCACTTTACAAGTGATGGAAGTTTCTCATCACTTTCTAAGATCTGATCCTGAGTGCAGTAGATGAAAACCACACTACCCAGAGGAACTGGACTGGACAGAAAGAAAAGAGTTTCAACCCTGATGCTCAATCCCTAAAACCACTCAAACCATTGAACAAATAAGGGCAGTAAGTATCAGCAGTCATTGTGTCAATCATAGTGGTTATGCCTCCCATGTAAATAACTGCCACACAGGAAAATCATCTGACATCACTTCCTGTTCTAAGACATAACATGGGACTCCCCCATCCTTCACAAATTAGTTAGGGTTTACTGTGCCTTGAAACTGTTGCATTCATATTTTGAGGCGCTAAGACCCTAAAAGATTGAGCTACAATATTTCAACAACATTTTGAATGACACATTGACATTTTTATTTTACATTAAGTGTTATATAATTAAGTGAGTGAAGCACTTGTTTACCTAGAAGGTCCATCCAGTAAATGTCCTGGCTAAAACATACAGGCGGCCCCACTCCTTTTCTTGCCATTTCCGGTGTCACTCTACGGAGCATTATAATGGCGTACTCAGTGCGTCTCTGGACTCCTCGGTAAATTCGGTCGAAGACCTGCAGCTGAATTGAGAACGGAAACAGCGACATCTTCTGAAGAAAGAGCGACACTGCAGATAGGCGTCCTAAATGTTTAGAAGCCTTAAATATAAGGCCAATGCAATTCCTGCAACACAACGGCAAACTTACAGCCACAGAGACTTACATGGAAATGAACTGTAAATAAAATTAATTGAAAACTCTCAGTATCTTACAAGAGAATGTTTAAAACAACTCTAAAAAGAACATTGCCATATCCACTTGCTGCAATTGAATTTCCCACATGAAAACTGTCCAGTAACGCTGCACAAGCATCAGTGGAACATCATGTTTCTCAGACTGTAACTGTGGGAGGCCCCATAGAATGTGTTGGTTCTGTAAATTGTGGCGTCATAATGATATGTGAAGGAAAAAAGTCCTGCAGCTAATGGGGAAAGGTTGAATATTGAGGGTGATCACTACCTTTGGAGGCATTTATGAGGGGAGTCATCTGCTGGATGGCTTTAAGATTTCATGTTTTACTTAAGCTGCCATTTTTTATCAGAATTTGTCTTTTGCCCGCTTAATGTGTGGGCCTTCCCAGTGCTGTCACTGCTAGTGTAAAGGAAACTGTCTAAATCCCAGCACTCAAAGATCCTCAGTGCAGGGCCGGCACCAAGGCCACTCTGGTCCCAGAGATCTCTTTCTTGGTCCACTTGCAGACATTCTTTTTGCAGCTGTGAATGGAACCTGAAATGATCCAAGAAGGTTCCTCTCAAAGGGTTCCAGAGCTGGGGCCTAGAGGTTACTGTCACTCCTGCCACAGACGTTACTATTCACTGCCTCAGTCTCAGAGCACACCTGAGGCCTTCCTAGTTCCAGATAGTTTTTATGTGCCCTGAGCCTGCCCCGGCCAATAAACATATGTAAATAATATGCATAAATTCAACCGATCTTATTCATAATGACAGTATTATTAATAATCTGAAAAAAAATAAAAAATAAACATTTTACTTTAAATCCACATGCTGAGAACGTGCAGTCCGCCAAAAAAAGATGAATTAACAGGTAATAAAGATAATATATACAGATGATGAGGATGATATCAATGCATTAATTCCTACAATGTTTCAATTTTGTCAATATTCTGAATAACAAAAGGACATTTTAAAACAACCACACAATTTTTGATTACCGACTTTAATGGCATTAATGAAGGCCGTTATAAATATTATTTATAACTAGATATAATATTATTTAAATGCATATTCCATTTGTAACAAAAGTCAGATTCTCTTTAACACAATATGGAATACAGTACTGCTAAAATATATTACAGAAGTTTTCGTTATATAATACTTGTAATAGCCTACTAAAGAACCTAACTGTCACCATGATGATTAAAAAGTTAGCGTTAGTAACAAAAAGAGTTCTGCAACAAAAAATCAAATACCGTGTCAATAAATATACCAGGTTAATAAATTTTCATTTTAAAAATAAAAATACGAGGCAGCCATATGTAACTGAGTGCATCACTCAAATACATGCATTTCTGAATAGCTCATTCAGAGAGCTGAGGTAAAACAGTAGCTTGATCTGTTGTTCATTGCGCACACACTCCATCTGCAATCTCATTCATGTGCATACAGATATGCACTCACATGCTGTACATGTCTCAGTGGTGGATTCCAGACTGCTTTCAGTTTCGTGATCCAAATAAATGGCCGACACTTATTGAAACAAATAGAGCTGCAAGGCAAGAAAGATGAGGGAAAAGAGAGTGTGAGGAAAAATTAAGAATTAAAGATAGTACATAATTATGCAGGACTGTCTGATGGCAAGGGTCAGCATGAAAGACTCTTGGAACTGTTTATGTAATTGTCACTGGGCCGATCGGCCAGTGCTGCGCCATCATGAAAGTTTATCATTTGCTTGTGTTTTTAAGTATTGCCAGCCAGTTAAAAAATTTAAGCAATTATTAAACCATTTAAGCGCAAGTAGATGTGAAAAAGAACTCAAATCAGTACTCATGCACTGTCTAATAGAGTCCAATAATAATGTTTTTCATCATTTACTCACCCTCTTGTTGGTCCAAACCTTTATGAGTTTTTTCTTCTACTGAACACAAAAGAAGATATATTTAACAATGTGGGTAACCAAATAGTCGCTGGTAGCCATTAACATCCATAGTATTTTTCTTTCCATACTATGGGAGTCAATACAGACCAGCAACCGTTGGTTATCCACATCCTTCAGAACATCTTTTATGTTCAACAGAAGAAAGAAACTTGCTTTAGAACAACCTGACGATGAGTAAATTATGACAGAATTTTTATTTTTGGCTGAACTTCTCTTTCGCGTCTTTATCTTGCTTATCTTGTGTTTGAAAACACACAAAATGATGACAAAGTCCCTGTCTTGGTGAGTATTATAGTAATCACAGTTAGCTATAGGCCTATCTTAAGTGATGATAAACAGCTGTGATAAAATTAAATGTGTATCATTCCATTGGATATGTGTATTAAGTTTTCAAGTTAAAGCAGCCTATTATACCTGCTGTCGATGTCCTTAACGTTAATCAAATAACAACAAAATCTGTATTACACTATGCTTTAGCTGAATAGACCTACTGTACATGAAAAACTTAAATCACTATTGTGACTGACACTGACATTCATGCATATTTTCACACTTATAATTCACACATACAAACATACATGATATTGGTTTGCGTGTTTGTGTTCTGTACCTGTGGCCTCTGTGTAGAGTTTGGACTCATCAGTGCTGGTCACTTTGCAAGTGATGTATGTTTTCCTCCTCTCTATTCGATCCAGAGCACTGTGGATTAAAACCACACTACCCAGAGGCATTGGACTGTACAGGAGAACAGAGTTTATCAGGTGGGATCACAGATGATCTAAGCCAGTGTCAACTGGAAAAATAATGGCAACTGTATTTGAAAGACTTAAGTACTGAAACATTATCTCACCTGCGGTAGTCTATGTTGAGATTGGCAGTCATAACTGGTCCCGAGAGGAAACCGGCAAGAGTACCTGTCACTGTGTCAATCATGGTGGCTATGGCTCCACCATGTACATGCCTGCCACACAGGAAATAGGAGTAACATCATCTCCTGTTCACCCATTCTTTATAAATGAAAATGTGGGATACAGGTATATTATACACATAGAATAGAGCAGCTCCTTACCCAGGTGCACCTTCTAGTAAATGTCCTGCCTGAAAGACACAAACACATCTCTTCTCCTCCTTATTGACAAACACCATATACTCAAACGTAGCGCCTTGCTCTTTAACATTTCTCGTGAAAAGTCGAGCTTTGGCCTGGATCAGTTTGCTGAGGTGAATGCCGCCTATGGGACAGAAACAATGTGACATTCTCTTTTACACTAAATTGCATTATCACACCATTTATTTTACTGATAACAGTGACTAGAAGAAACTATGCAAATACATATTAATCGCTTACCAGTAGCATATTTAATGGAACGGTTGTAGCTGGGCAACTTCCTCCACGGCCCCCTTTTTTCCTCACCATTTTCGGTGTCAGTGTCACACAGAGCATTATAGTGGTCGTAAGCCTTGCGCATCTCTGGACTCCATGAGGAGTTGGGCTGGCTGAAGTCCCGCGGCTGAGATGAGAACGGCCACAGCGACACCGTCTGGACAAAGAGTGACATTAAAATACTATTCTTATATATGTGACCCTGGAGCACAAAACCAGTCATAAGTAGCACTGGTATATTTGTAGTAATAGCCAACAATACTGTCACGACTCCTCCTACGTTACAAATACATTGTATGGGTCAAAATTATCGATTTTTCTTTTATGCCAAAAATCATTAGGATATTAAGTAAAGATCATGTTACATGAAGATATTTTGTAAATTTCCTACCGCAAATATATCAAAACTTAATTTTTGATTAGTAATATGCATTGCTAAGAACTTCATTTGGACAACTTTAAAGGCAATTTTCTGAGGGTGCAATTTTTGCACCCTCAGATTTTCAAATAGTTCTATCTCGCGTCAAATATTGTCTTATCCTAACAAACCATACATCAATGGAAAGCTTATTTATTCAGCTTTCAGATGATCATAATCTGCTTTTTTCATAATAAGCTTTCCATTGATAATATTCCATAATATGTATAAATCTACATTTTTAAAAAATGTACCCTTATGACTGGTTTTGTGGTCCAGGGTCACGAGTCACGACACATGTATACTATTCTATACTATTAATATATACTATTCTTTCAATTTAGAGCAGTGTTATTACTGTAGTATTCTTACGTTTGGCTCAACCAATCATATGTCAGAAGCAACGTATTCTCTGTTCCTATTGGCTGTATCACCTGTCAGTATAGATAATGCAAATTAGTCAGAAGTTTGATTGTGTGTTTGCTGCTGAGGAGTTAGCGCTCATGTTGCGTAGTGATGGGAAGTCCGGTTCTTTTCCGCGAACCGGTTCTTTCGGACAGTTCGTTTCAATAAACCGGTTCAAAAAACCGGTTCATCTGTTATTTTACGCCCTAACGTACTGACGTCATTCGCGATGACGTAATGATATCAAATCTGTCCTCCTGGGCCGGGATGACCTAACAGAATCTTCAACTGAACAAAATTACCTAAAACTAAAAGTATTTAAAACCATTTTTGTTCATTTAAATTAAGTTGAAATACAAAAAATATAAATACAAATATTAGACGAAAAATAGAAAAATTGCCTTGGCTGACTAACTGAAGTAAGTACTAAGATTACTAAAACTGAAATAATAATAAATAATTAAGGCTAAACAGTAATATTCTTCTAGTTTAGAGCAGTGTTGTTATTGTTAACTAAAACTATTAAAAATTGTTTTTATTAATTGAAATAAAACTGAAACTTACTTTAAAAACTTTAACCATCCCTTCATGACAGCACACAAAACAAAGCACTACACACAAGACCAGTCTATTAATATGACTACAGAATGAATGTGAATTAACAGCAATACAAAACCGATGAAAGAATGAATACTTTACCGAGATGGGTCTGATGGTCTCGAGTGAGGTCTGCAGGTGCCTGTGGGTCTCTTTAGAGAGCAGCTGCTGAAGACGGATTCCCTTCAGTCCATTAGAGATCTGTTGCATGCGGCCAAGTCTTCTCGCTAGGTGTCCTAACATGATGACTGTAAATCAGTCTTCTTCCAGAGGAATGCTGTGGCTGTCACTCCAAACCAAATGTAGCAGATGTCTTAGTCTTCTGGACAGAATAAAATCCTTAGTGTCTAATTGCCACAAATGAATATGACTTTCTTGTACATGATGCAATTAACTGAAGGCATTTCCACACACGCTGACTGTCAGTTCGTTTTAATCTAAAAACTGAAAAACGTCGGAAAACATATGAAAGAAAGCCTTTATCGATCAATTATCGATAGAATATTGTATAAAAAGACAGCCAACTTTAAGGTGAAGATACAAGACCAGCCGTTGAACAGAACAGTGTGACTTTCAGATTCACGGATGTCATCGGTGATTGGCCAGTTCTTGCACGCGGAGTGGAAACGCGTGTCATTCTAACCACGTGACGCAGATTCCTACGTCTGATTGGTGGGATGAACTGTTACAACATCCTGTGTGTCTGTTGCCACGGCAACTTTGTGGTTCCAGTAATTTCAGCTCACCCACTGCTGGAATTTACTTTTTGTAATTTTACGCTTAGTAGTTATTTATCTGCCTGTGATGCACAATCATGTTTGGGCGAGAGGCGCGGCGTTCAACAAACAAGTTTGTGCAGAGAGAGAGGGACAGAATGCGGGTACAGAAATGCTGTTCATGTGCATCTATTATAACTGTATAGTACCAATGCTTAGTAGTAGTAGTAGTAAAATAATAATAATAATAATAAATAATTTTGTATTATTTCTGAAGTGACACTGAAGAATGGAAAATTCAGCTGTGCCATCACATGAATACATCACATTTTAAAATATATTAAAATAGAAAAACGTTGTTTTAAATTGTAATTATATTTTGCAACATTACTTTTTATCAATTGAATGCAGTCCGGTGAGCAAACTTTTGAACGGTATGTAACATAATTACATGTTATGAAAATGTAAGTTGTATATGATTTACATTATCTTCCCCTGGAGTTCCTACACAGACTCTCAGGTTTAAACCCTTGTACAATTACATGTGTATATTCTTATTTTTAACAGCTTTCTTTTTCTAATAGAAAAATGAAGAGATCGCTGACAGAACTGCTGAGCTGGACAGGTGTGCTTAATCTTAATCTTCATCACAAAATTTAATCACATTTAAAACAAAGAAACATTATGACATAAAATGATCTAGGTTACGGATCATTTAAACCCTTTGCCTTAGAGTTGCAGCAGTGAATATGTCCTGCACTGACACTATGTTCTTGCTCCAGAGTCAAGAGTGTGATATTGAAGGCTGAATTTGAGTGCCTTGGCCTTAATTATTATGAAAAAGCCCTGAAACGCAGAGAGAGGATCCAACAGAGAGAGATGGAGTTGTGGAACACCTCTCTCACTATGGTCAGTGCAGACAATACAACTCAATGGGACTTTCCTGAAAATATCTACTGTTTATCTGAAAATATCGAAATCTTCATTTGGAATGTATGAAGCAAATAAGTGTAAAAAATAATGACTCTTAACTTTATGATATAGGTTAATTAATGACGTTGTTTCTTTAGTTGCAATAGCAGTATATCATCAGTAGGGGGTAGTGTAAGAACACGAGCGTAAAAGCAAATTGAAACGGAAAATACAGCTGTTCTGTTGGATCGTCGAAATTCAAAGGTGTCTTCTTTTGAAAACCAATTTTGCTATTTTCTCATAATAATTTTCAGTGAGCAGGTTTATTTAGTCCAGCTATAGAGAAAGACATAAAACCTGCTGTAGGCTGCAGACACAAACCTGTCACAGATAAACAAACCGTCGCATAAGACAAACAGCAGGTGTCAAATTACTAATTACGCTTGGAGAGGATGATTATTTGAATGCCAGAAGGAAGTTAGTTCTGATAGAGCCCTGAAATACAGGTGCATCTCAATAAATTAGAATGTCGTGGAAAAGTGATTCCATAACAAACAGAGCTATCTTGAGGGCTCATCCTTATTGTAGCAATCTAGCTTCTATGACCGCAAACTAACAAAATAACTAAAAGAGAGAGCTGGAACAAATAACTAACAGGGTGATTGTGCCAAATTTTAGTGCTTGTTGAACTGTTGATGTCCGTTTTTAAGGTTTATGCATTTCAAATGAACTATATGGACAAAAGTATTGGGACACCCCCTTCTTTAGAACAGAAAAAGGCACTTCCAAAACTGTGGCAACAAAGATGGAAACAATATTTTATGCATTTAAAAATTGTATTTCCATCTCTGCTGCAACTTTTTTGTATGTGTCTAAAGTGACTGTACCCATATGTACAAGTCATTGGTGTTTGGTGATGTGTTTTTGGCTCAAGACCTGCATTTAAAGTCACACCAGAGGTGTTCAGCTGGGTTTCTGCAGTGGCTTTGTGCAGACCAGTCAAGTTCTTCCACACTGACTGAATCATTACTAAAGTAGTCAAACCTATTCATTAGAAGGGGGTGTCCCAATACTTTTGTCCATATAGTGTATGACAAATTGGCATTTGAACTGTAAATATATAAATGCTAGTTAACTATAAATGTTAACTATTGTTCAAATAAAAAAGAGCATTTACCTTTAAACCTTTAAAACAAAACTAAACATACAGTTTAGTCAATGGCAATTATTATATAATAATACTTAATAATAGCATATAAAATTAGTTTAAATGTTTTATTATTGTAATTATGTATTGTATTTTTAAATATTTGTTATGGGACTTGTTTTCCCAACATTCTAGTTGTCTCAGCTTTTTGTGTGGTATTTGCTTTAAAAGAAGATTCAAATTTTGCTTTGACTTGTAAATGTTGTTGATAGTGTTGGCAGCAGGAAATGGTTTTCTATATCCTGTGTGGTGTTGTTACAGGTCCGGAGAGAAGCGTTACGCAGGATGCTGGAGCAGGAGAGACAGCTGCACATCAGAGAGCTCAGCAAGACTGGCCTGGCCATTTATCAACAAAGAACATAAACCATTAAAACACATTCCAATGCTGAGCCTTCACATTCACTGCTTTATAATATGCATGTGACTGTACAAAATAATTTTTTCTACAATTACGTTTTCTTTAAATGCAGGGGCAGTCACAATAGTTTTTTTTTTAATTTGTTCATAAATTATATGAATCAATTCCTGTGATCACTGGAAATCTTGTATCAAGCTCCTTTTTGTTTCTTATTTAATTTTTTTTATTATAATAACATTGAAGACAGTAGTGCTATTTGTGTAGAAAGTGGGATCCATTTTTTTTATTTCAGGATTCCTTGATAAATATAAAATGCAAATATTTATTTAAAATAAAAAACATGTGTAAATGTCACTTTTGATCAATTTAATGCAAACTTGGATGAATATTAATTTCTAGAAGAAAAAAAATCTTACTAACCCCAAGCTTTTGAATGCAGGGGTATATGAAAGAAAATTACTATCATTATAAAACTCATCACATCATTTATTTTCATATATTAATCATTCATTTTACTCACTGCATCACGTATACAGTGAAAAAACTAACTGGGGGGAAAAAAAGCAAAATCATAGAAAAGACTAGATTTTAATAAAAGGCTAAATCCTGAGCAAACACAAATAACAATCATTAAAAAGACATATGAACATCAATTGCACCAAATTATGTTTGTTTATATATTTCTTTATTTTTATTATTTTTATTTTTTCAGGAATTAATTCATGGTGAATTTGAAAAAAAATGCATGGCCATGTAGATGTTTCTGTTCTTAATAATCAGGAATTACAGGTTTCTGTTGTGGCTGTTGGAAAGTCTGTTGTTTCGTGTATTCTTTTAAAAGGGAGGGTAAATACTGTTCACATTAGAACAAGCTTGTGTGTCCTGTTCTAACAATACACAGTTAAATTAGCAACTATGAAGAAAGATAGTATCATTTGTACCGTAAACATGCACAGGCTCCCACCCAGCAGAACCTTAACTGCATTAAGCAACTTCTTCAATTATAAAATGAAAGGGTGAATTTTAAAAACCTTAAAGAGTGACTCAAAGGACTTTCGTAGAGACTGACAGGAATTGGCATGAATGTGGATAAACAGGTTAACAAAACTGAAGAATGTGACCATTTTGCACCTAGACAAATACACAGTCCATTTAGTGTTACTACAAAGCTCACAATACAAGTAACTGCTAATAATTACACTGAATCTTCCAAATACATGACAAAGACTAATGGTTGTTCAAACAGTACATGACCTTTAACATTCTGACAATAAAACTTCATTCCTCGTCTAGTCTACCTTTTATTTTTAAACCAGAACAGACACACCCCATCCTCCAACCCTCACGGATCCAGTCTGACCAATTTTGTGCAGAACAGAACACTACACACCTAATTCTCCAAAGAATCTTAAGTTAAAGCCGTAGATAATTGCTCAAGTGAAATGATGCAATACAAAAAAATGAGCAAACAGACAATGCCTTACATTTGTATAAGCACATACAATGAAAGCACAAAATGAACAATGAATTTAAATAAAAAAAAGAAATGTGCACAGAATAACCATGCAGGCACTTCCTTAAAAAAAAAAAAAAAAAAGGGTTTTGCAAATGCGAAAAATTTTACAAAAACCAAAGCGGCTTTTTTCACATCTGTCTTCAATACATATTTATTTTGTGCACTGTTTATTAGGAAACATACCTTATTTTATGAAATAACATATTTAACAAAGCCAAAAGAGCAGTGTGAAGAAAAAAGCTATACACAGTTCCATTCCGAACATTTTTCCTGAGCACTCCAATGGACTCCAAGTTCATTCCCAAAGATCCTTCAAATTGTACCTGCACACAACTTCCTGTAAACAGACAAGAAAAAAAGACTTGTGGAAAAGATTCTGATTTGTGACCTTTGACATTAAAAACAGCATAACTATAGACCAGGGATCCTCAAATCTGGCCCACGGGATCCACTTTCCTGCAGATTTTATCTCTAACCCTAATCAAACACACCCGAGCATGCTAATCAATGTCTTCAGGATCATTAGAAAATCACAGGTAGGTGAGTTTGATCAGGGTTGGCAGCGCATTGGCCCTCCAGGGCAAGATTTGAGGAACCCTGCTATAGACCCTTTTCACATTTCTGGGGTTCTCATAACCGGCAGTCATCATAGCTAACTTCTATAGTGGTGAACGGAAACAAAACCAAAAAAATTCACGATAACGTGTATGAAACTTTCCAAAGGAGAAAAAAAAATATTGAGAGCTTGATTACTGTTGTCAGAAGAGAGAAAGAAAGAAAGATTTGTCGCCACACCCTCAGCCATGGTTTTAAAGGGGTCTTATTATGCTCTTTTACAAAGTCTTGATTTTGTTTTGGGGGTGTACTAGAACAGGCTCTCATACTAGGTTCTTTGAAAAACAGATTATTTTTCACATATTTTACATTATTACAACACCTCTCTCCCCAGTCTGGCATGAACGGCTCGAATGTTCCATTCGTCGATCTTTGTGATATCACAAATCCCGGAAAATATGCATTGTAGTCCAAACGAGTCGTTCGTTGTAGTTTTTGAAAAGTGATTTCTGTTAAATAAAATATCTCCTTTTGAAGTGGACTTTGAGCTTTGTAACTTTGCATTTCTTTTTTTATGCTCAAACAGCAACATTACAGACTAACTAAAGTTGAAAAAGTGAAAAACATAATAGGACCCCTTTAAGGTTGCTTAAGTTGCTCTGTGCTTGCACCAAATTCCGTATAAATGCACAATACCGCATAAAAGCCAGACTAAATTCTGCCTGCTCAGACCCAATTCAGCCCCTGGTATCAAATTATGCAGTAATTGCAGTGAAAATGCATTAATGCCACTTCTGAGCAACATTACACAGTCTGCGTAAATACACCTAAAAGCCACTTCAGGAGCCCTTCTCTGCCACCTTTTTCAATGTAAATTTGGCATTAAAAACACTCATGCCTAATTTACACAGCAAAGGTGGTATAAATGCATTTACAATGGTATTAAGGACTGAATTGGGTCTGAGCAGGCATATTTTATGCAGTATTACACTTTTACACTGAATTTTGAGCAGGCACAGAGCAGCCCTAACTCTTAACTTTAGATTTCTAAAATTTTAGGTACTTAGAGGGTAATTAAAAAAAATAAAAAAGAATAGTGTTATAAGTAGACATTACTTTTAAAAAATGTTAATGACTGTGAAAATGTGTCATTGCAGTTTGTAAAAAGTGTCAATTAGGGTTCATTTAGGTTACCATCATATTCAAAGGAATATACATTCAAATCAACCACTCTTACTTTGGCTCATCCAGTGTAATATCCACATATTTGCAGATCCTTAAATCTCTCTCTAGAGCTCGCTGTTTCAGACCCTCAATCTCCTCCTCAGCTTTCTTCCTCTCAGCTTCTTGGTCTTCTGCAGAACAACATGTGAGACAAAAATGACGGCAATGAGCATTAATATCCACACATCTCCATTCCAATCAAACCCTAGAAGCAAGAGTAACTCATATGTACCCTTTAGTTTCTGGAGTGAATCTTTTGCTCCGTTGCTCTGCTTCTCTAATTTACCCTGAGAGAGGAAGAGACAGAAGAAGACTGTGTGAGAGCACTTGCATGCTTAAGGGTTATACAGCATGGGCAGATAAAACTGGAACACAGGGCTCAGTTTAACAGAGAACACTGTAATAGACCTGTCACAACACTTGATTTGCATAAAAGCAGTCAAATATCCACTGCAGGAATGTAATACAAAACTGCAAAGAATCCTGAAACATGATCTCAGATTGCATGTTTCAACTATCATGAGACTCAGAGATGAAATATTATTACAATTCATAATAATGTTTTTCTAAATGCTATTTATTCCTGTGATTTCAGCAGCTATTTCTCCAGTCTTCAGTGTCACATGATCCTTCAGAAATCATTCTAATATGCCGATTTGCTGCTCAAGTAACATTTCTTATTACTATCAATGTTGAAAACAGCTGTCCTGACCCAAAAATCGTCATCATATAGATCATATACTATATCGATCATATAGAGTGCAAATATAAACATACTTTGCCATAAAGTAAATCTTTGGCGTAAAGTTGTGTTCCTAAAACACTGTTTAATGCTTATGCCTTTGGGTGAATGAATAATTGAATAAATTACATACATTACATTACATACATTAATTATGTAAAAGTGCACATGCTACATGCAACATTTAATTTAAAATGATGTACAATCCACACGTACAGTACTTTTCAAAGTTAGTTTTTTTTGGCAAGTAATTAAGCGTAAGATGCATTAAATGACAGTAGAGTGACATTGATAATGTTGCAAATGATTTCTAGTTCAAAAAATGTTCTATTCATCAAAGAAAGAAAGAAAAGAATCCTGATTTAAAAAAAAAATGCAGCACAACTGTTTTCAACATTGATAATAATAAGAAATGTTTCTTGAGTATACCAAATCAGCATTTTCAACACTGAAGACTGGAATACTGGCTTTGCCATGCTAGAAATGATTACATTTTAAAATATATTAAAATAGAAAAAAAGCTTTTTTAAATTGCAATAATATTTCACAATATTACAGATTTTACTGTATTCTTGATCAAATATGTGCAGCCTTGGTAAGCATAAGAGACTTCTTTCGAAACCCATAAAAAATATTTTCAACTCCAAACTTTTTGTGTAAAAGTGTATACTAAAATGAAATGGAATATAGCATGATGTAATGTGGAATATAGCATGTCACGCTGCAGGACATCAACTTAAACGTATTTTGTGTCACCTACTCTCATATCAGAGACAAAAGAGCTGCGTGTGAAGGGAGAAATTCAGCACAAACGAATTAGATCAAACTATGGAGTTTGTGATCAATCTCAAATTACTGAATCAAAATGCATCAACTCTTGATTTAAATGAGAGAATATGGAAAGAGAATCACTGTACAGTTCTTCGAGATTATTTACACTACCTTCTCAGCTTGGCAGGTGCCTAGTTCCTTTTCAGAATTGGCATTGCCTTTCTTAATGTCGTCCTTCTGTTTTTTAAGCTGATCCCTCTGTGCGATCAGAGGATTAAGATTTTTATTAATCTCTTCCACTTTCGTCTTGGCTGCCAAGATCCCATCCTCCTTCAACTTCAACTGTTGACCGGAAACTGCCATGCGTGTTTTCAGGTTGCGGATGTTGAGCTCCTGCTGTACGGCCTGGTAGATTATAACCAGCAGAGCACATAAGGCCAGAAAAACCATTGTCGATATGGCTCTCATCCTGAGGGAAGAAGAAAAGGGTAGAGCAGACTAATGGAGTTCCTCGGGGAAAAGTTGATTTTGTTTTCTTTCTCTCGCTAGCTACTTGGTTCTCATGGCAGCAGCGTCTATGCTGTTGACTGAATCCAACTTGTCTCCTTGTCCTGTCTTCCTGAAGAGCTATTGCTTTAAGACAGCGACAGGTAAACCATGCCTTACCTGTACAACTGGATGTCTGGGTTAAGCAAACCAGTGTGTGTGAGAGAGAGAGAGAAAGAGAGAGAGTGAAACCTCAACTTCCTTGATACTGTTGCTGTGATCTCTGATCAACTTTCCACTCACTCCACCCACCTTTGTTTTGTCAAAGCAGCTAAAACAATATAGCAGAAAACACATCAACATATTTTGTTTCTCTTCCAATTAAAGAATATAACAAGCAGTACTTCTTTATCTCTTACACAAACAACTCAACTAGGGGACTGAAGGTTTACAGGTGTGGCATTATAAAACTCATCAAAATTCGTCAATCATTACAACGTGGTTAAACAGGATGGACCGGGATATAATCTTATTTGCATGAACTAACCAACATGCCATTAAAGTGCATGTCGTCTGAGCATCGAAACCCCTGTTTTTTCCCCCCCAGCCACGTTTAACAGGTGCTCACCTAATGCTTTGAGGTTTCGTTACTCTACTGTGAAGGCTTGGCTCGACAGATGTCAAAATGATTTTGTCCATCATTGTACTTAGATTTCAATTCAAGTGACAAGTTTCAAGCGTGGCTACATGGAATTTCTTCGATGTCTGACATTGTGTCATAAGCGACGTCAACTCACTGGACGTGGACCGACTCACTGAACGGAGAATCGTTTCTGTCGGTTAATAAATGAAATTACAGCAATTCTTCTTGATTTTTATGGCGGTTGGCATAAAACTTTTAGATGACAGATGAGAACTCCACCCTGATAGCACTTACATACAACAAACACCAGTTTTAAGCTTAAAAAAAGTGATTAAAAATATATCTAAAATCCCCTTTAACTCTGTAGCTATACTAATAGGGCCTATATAAGCAAAATTATAGTTTCGAACCTGGCTTTAGCCAATGTTCAAATATCTGTTCTGGAAATGTATGCAAATTAGTTCATATTTTAGATCCAGTTTCTTTTGCGAATTATAACATTTCAGAAAAAAAAAACTTGTAGCCTAATACAAACGATACTTAATGTAGCCTGTGATAAAAGCATGGCGATATCTGGAGAACGTATGGTGATATTCATTAGGCTAGTTAATTTTTTATTCTTTTCACCTGTAGTGTTAACCTTTTCAACTACGAGATGTAAATTATATAGGCCTATAGGTTGTAAATGACGTAATAGCCTATACATTATTTACGCGCTGATATCAAAGCTTAACTGAGCGACATGACATTACATCATTAGGCTACAGCATTAATACAAATATAATCGAGAAAAACGTAATAAACAGTAAAGTGGCTGCCTACATATAGCTTCTGTAGTAGGCTAATAATGTAAAATAATTGCTGGATCATTTTAACAGTATTTTAAAAAATTTTTTAAAGAACAGTTTGAAAGAACCAATTCGGAGAAATGAGTCGGACGCACGTCGTACGTCTTAATAGGTTGACGTCACTGCAAGTGTACGCCAATGAGTTTGCGGGGTGGGCGTGGTTTTCTATAGATGGGCTGTGTTACCTGTAGCGACGTCTCGAGTCCACTCCTTTCAAACACCGCTCAGGTGAGCAGGAATCTACCGATCGTTAAAAACATCAAAACCAGGAAGGAAGCTAACTGAGGATCACTCTGTTAACCTACTTTCTAGTTGCATTAAGAAATTAACGTGGACTTGAGTGACAAAATATTTTAAGATCTGTGTTAAGATCACGGAGAATACACAGCCTTTGCTCTTCAGTCTTCAACATAATGCTACAGTCTTGTGGGAGGGGCTAGTTTCAGCGACAGGTAACTCTGATTATCGGTACACCTGCACGCGAAAGACAGGTTGTGAATCCGGTCCAGCTTCCTCTCGAGCCCTCCATCATGAAGTTTCCTGCACTGCTGTTGGGTTTTGTCTTGGTGTGTAGTCTGGGTATCGCTGGCTACATCCATACCAGACGAAAGCAGGAGACGCAACTGAGTAAACAGGCTTCATTTCTAGATATTAAGTTAAGAGTGACCAGAGATGTTCTGGGAGAATACCAAGATCAGCTGATCCAGTCCAACACACTGCTGGAAAAAATAAAAAAAGAGGTGGGCAGTCTAACCAAAGACCTGTCCATAGCCAAGACCTTTGTAGAGAAGAAAATAGGTGACATTGCTGCATGTAAAGGAGACAAGGTGAGTTGTAGAATGTGGGATGTTTAATGTTTTGTTTTTATGTGCTGTCAAGTATTAATATACATCTTAATTGCTTCATTGTAACACCATACTGGTCCAGCTATTGTAACTGACAGTATGCCTTCAAATCCATGTAGGCCTATATGACACATGTGATTTATTATAACCGGTCTTTTCTTCTTCAGAAACGATTAACAGATGAAATTGCTGCTGCAGAGTCAGAAAAGAAACATATCCAGAGTGAGTTTCCATCTCTTTATTTCCACTTTTAACAAGACGACAGTTTGGACATTTTTAAAGACCATATTGACAAAGAATAATATGGAGGTAGAAACAGTTACAGATTGTATCTCTTTGTAACTCAGATTAGCTAGATTTGTCAGTTATAGTAGGCTAAAGCCCATGAAAATATACTGCCCCTCCCAAAGCCAGTCAGTCATGCCTGGATAAATATAGCTAATGATGCATGTTGTAAGTCATTGTTAAGTACTGGAATTGCACAACTGGGGTGCAAGTTGCTGACAATAGCCTACATACATATATATATATATATATATATATAATACCCTTTTCTGTTCACAGTTAAGTTTGTGAAGGAGAAGTCACAGTGGGGAATAGAAGCTGAATCTCTAAAAAAACAAATGGAGCAGTTGAGCACACTTTGCAAGTACATCGACAAGACGTCTGAGGAGGGAAAGTGAGTACATTATTATAATAAAACTATTTTCTATGGATCTCCAATCTCATGAAACTGTCAGATAAAGTTAGCTGTGTTTAAATGGGTGCAGAATCTGTTGATTGGTCATTCTGTGTAAGGCTGAAGGGTCATGGGTTAAAGCTCTGTACATGTTATATAACCTGAAGCTTTTAAATGAGGATTTGGGTTAATGTGTGACCCTGGACCACAAAACCAGTCATAAAGGTAAATTTGTCGAAGCTGAATAAATAAGCTTTCCATTGATGTATGGTTTGTTGGGATCAGACAATATTTGGCCGAGATACAACTATTTGAAAATCTGAGGGTGCAAAAAAATCTAAATATTGAGAAAATCGCCTTTAAAGTTATCCAAATGAAGTTCTTAGCAATGCATATTACTAATCAATATTAATTAATATTGATATTAATATTATTATAATATTATACAATAATTTTGACCCATACAATGTATTTTTGGCTATTGCTACAAATATACCCCAGCGACTTAAGACTGGTTTTGTGGTCCAGGGTCACATTTATGAATTGAAACTTTTAAAATATAAAATTAAAACTCTAATTTTTAAAATTTAAATAGGAATAGATAGTGTATTTCTTCTAAGCATTAACATTGCTTAATGATACTCCTTTCCTTATCCAAGGAAACTGTGTAAAATAACCGAAGAGCCACAACAGCCAGAGGCAAAGCCCAAGCCCAAGGAAATGCAAGCGGAAAAACCCAAGGCTGAGGAAGCTAAAGCTGAGGAACCGAAACCGGAGGAACCAAAAGCTAAGGAGTCAAAAGCTGAACAGCCAAAAGTAGATGTGGTGTGAAGAAAAACCAAGTGGATGAGTATGTGTGTGTTAGGGGAGTGGAGAACAAAACCACGTCAGCGTCCGCTGGAGAATTGTATAGGATGATTAACTAACTTGAACGACTTGCTTGGGTTGATCTCCAGCATTCCAAAGGCATACCTGAAATGACACACACTTTGGGTTCAAGGTTTGACTGACAACATCACATGTGGTCTGTCATATTCCTCCTGTGTTTTCTGACAAATAATTGTGTGTTTGAGGAGTATGGGATGATGCATGTGTGAAAAACTCTTTTGAAAAACTCAATTTCTTTTTTTTTTTTCTTCAGAAAAAGAGTGTTAGGTTTCTTTGCTTTCTGGGTGTTTGATTTTTTTATATTTTCCCCCCTGTGGTTTACCTTGCCTGTGTTACAGTGTCATTCGGACCCTCCCTCGGGCTCATTCATACGTCCCGCTTGTATCGACCAATGGGAAAACTCTGACCCTCTTACTGTCACACCTAATCATCCTCACTCTGTTACCCCGGTTACTATTGTTATGCAGTCCTGACAACACCGAGTTTAACCAATCTGAGCCTTCAGTGAAGCAGAAAACCAGTTACGAAGTTGTAAGAGTTGCTGACTCTTGCTCTCCTTTGTTGTAAGTTTTGGTTTTATGCTGACATATTGTGATGTCTGATGTAAAATAAAAATAATGTCAAGAGTATGATTGGACATTTCTTTTATGTATTCTTCCAGTAAATGGACGTTTACCACTTCGCAATGTAAAGCTACTTAAAATGCTTGTCTAGTCAATGTAGTCTGCTTTTAATCTTACTTGCTTGACAGTTTAATTTGTTATTCTAGGCTGTTTAACCAGTTTGATGGGTATGTACGTTATGTTGGGTGTTTCAGGTGCAATGTGGTTTGAGACTAAATGCAACAGCAGATTTAATATACTGTACAGCTCCACCCTCTGACAAATCTTTGACAGTGTTTCTACATTTTAATTTGGGTTTTAAATAAATATTTTGGGTTCATTAGAAGTTAGGTTCAATCAAGAGCAATTATGGCATTATTAAATGTTCTTTTTAATAAAACATTAAGTTTTCATTATTAAAGGTTTTTATATGAAGTAATATCAAGCGTATAATTATATGAAACCACTGGCTGTTAATTTGATTTGAAAAGTTGTTTAACCCTCAAATGGTCCTCGTTTAATGTTTACACTTATGGTCATTGAAAGAGTAATTGTAAAAAATATATACATTTTTAATCATACAAATAATATATCATTTTTTGTTTACTTCTTATCTATCATTTTTTGTTTACTTCTTATCTATACATTAATGCTGTGTTTTGGGAGATATGAAGTACTTTTGTTCCTGCAACTACACCATTAGCTTGCATGTGAAATATTAATTTTTTATGAAAAAATCACTTAAATGATGATCTAAATTTAATTTAAGTTGTTTCTGGATATTGATCTAGGTGTTAGGTGTAGAATTCTGCCATCTGTTGGTTAGAGATAAACCTAAAATTATTATAGTTTAGGAAAGAAATAGTTTTTACCAGCAGAGGGCCATAGAGAGCCATTCATTTTACTGGATGTGGCCAACTGCTCTTATCACAACTTTTGTGATACATTTTGTGAATTTATGTATATATAAACACTAGAAAAGACATTAAAAATAAATATTTCAAACAGTAGATTTTTTTGTAGTTTTTGATGCATTTTGAAATGTCTGTTTTTACAAAATGCCACAGAAATTTGACAGAAAAATGCCACATAAGACAAACCTAGAGGACAAGACTTAGAGTCAGATTGTAGTTGCATATTATTGATTTTACGGTAATGAACCAAGTGTAAAAAAAAAACAATAATTAACTTTAGAATGTAGAAGAAATTAAATAAATATGTAAATAAAGCCAACAGCAATATGAAGAAATCAACAGGAGTGAAGAGTGAACATCAAATAATAATAAAAATTTTTACAATCACATTCTGTGGCAATCATACCTGTGTGTGTGTGTGTGTGAGTGAGTGAGTGAGTGAGTGAGAGAGAGAGAGTGTGTGTGTGCGTGCATTAGGTCTCACCTCTTTATATTTTTGTTCTGCATTTAGGGCTGATTATGTTTGCCAAATTCTATACAAATGCTTTCTGTGGCAGTCATACCTGTGTGTGTGTGTGTGTGTGTGTGTGAGTGAATGAGTGAGTGAGTGAGTGAGAGAGTGTGTGTGTGTGCGTGCATTAGGTCTCACCTCTTTATATCTTTGTTCTGCATTTGTGGCTGATTTTATTTGCCAAATTATGTGGCAGTCATACTTGTGTGTGTGTGTGTGTGAGCATGTCTTTTATACATTGCATTTGTGCTCTAGTACCAGGCCTTCATTTTGGTGTGAAAATGTTCAGATTTATTGATTTTTTTTGACAAATGAAAAAAAAATATATAGATTTTTTTTCGCATTTCCCATTCATTTCAATGTTTACAAAAATGTGTAAACATTTTTCTTTACATACCTTCAGAACAACTGAATCAAGCCCAGTTTTTTATGAGAATATACACTGAACAAAATTATAAAACGTAACACTTTTGTTTTTGCCCCCATTTTTCATGAGCTGAACTCAAAGATCTAAGAGTCTTAGATCTTTGAGTTCAGCTCATGACAAATGGGGGCAAAAACAAAAGTGTTGCGTTTATAATTTTGTTCAGTCTAGATAGATAATGTAGAAAAGTCTGATGAATGATGAAGGGAACCAATTTTTTTAACTAAGGAAAAGTTGATTGGGGTCATATTGACCCCAAGGACAGATTGAGGGTTAAATTAATAGCTCACCAAATTTTACTGAGATTTTTATTAACATTTAATTTGAATTTAACCAAAAATAAAAATTCTGATGATTTACTCACCCTCACGTCACTCTAAACCTGTATGACTTTCTTCTGAGGAACACAAAAGAAGATATTTCAGAAATGTAACCAAAACTGTTACCAAAATTCTTAAAAATAAATAAATAAATGTTTTACAGAAAAACTGCAAATATGTTTGGAATAATACAGGTGTGTGTAAATGATGAGAATGTTTCTGGTAACAATTTACAATATTCCATTTTGTTAACAGTACATAATTACATTATTTGACATGAACGAATAATGAAAAACACTTTTAAAGCATTTATTAATTTTAGTTCATGTTAATTCCAAAATTTGCTAATGCATTGTATCGGATTATCTAATAGACCTGAGCTGACATGAACTGAAAAAATTTAATACTGTAACAAATGTATTGGTCATTGTTAGATACTACTAGTTAATGCATTGACCAACATTAACTAATAGGGCCTTATTGTAAGTGTTACAAATATCCATTCAAAACATTACTTTTATGGTTGTTTTAAGGTTTACATTATGCAACAAATCTGCACCAAAATAAAATTGAATATACGCTAACTTAACACAGAAAAAGAGAACTATTTTCCATTTTGAAATCATATTGTATATGTTTTGTGGCTATACTACTGAAACTGAGTATTATAACATTTACGAATTGTAATCATAAATCATGCTAAGTCAGAACTGACCATATGTGAACTTCATTGGCTTATATCTGCTCACATTGTGTGCATACCTCCCCTCCCTTCTCTTTTCTGTTTCTCTCTCCCCGTTTTCTCTTTCCGTTCCCCCTCAGGCTCACAATTAGGGGAAACAATTAGTGTCTCTCTTCCGCCCCATCTCGTTCAGAAGGTCACCGCGTACAGCGGGACTCAAAACTGACGATAAGATCTGCTTCACTTCTGATTCTCTGATGCCCCAGTATATTATTTTGGGCTTGCTTTATGTATCATTTCATGTGCTTAATGGGAAATTTAAGCAATATAGAAAACAACGGTTTCAGTGCTGCTACAGGAAAATTACGTTTCCAGATAGCAGTCCAAAAATAATAAACAAAGTAGAATAGATGGTAGTAATTGTTTTTTTTTTTTAAATAGATAATGCTAAGGAAAAATATTTTTGTTCATGAATGTTACATTTTATACATGATTAAATGATATGGAATAATAAACAATATGTGATATTTTGACGTTTCAAATAAATATTTGGTAAAATGTTAATGTTATGTTATATATTTCTGTGTATAGTGCACATATTGCAATTGTTCTAATTGTTCTATAAAAATGATAAAATAATAAGATCTAATACTGTCCCATGGACAGTATCAGCAAAGGAGGAAAAACGGTTTTTAATTTATAAATGCACTTATTTCTGCTGGGCATTGCAGCAAGCAGGCTATACATCCAGACTCTTTTTTCCCCTTTGCAGTGTAACACTTTTGTAACAGTTGTTTTATGTTTATGACAATTGTTCAAATAGTATTAGTTGCTTGATTTTGATTTGTGATTTCAGTTAGTACATTAAGCAATTAATGAGGTATGAATTACACAAGAAGAGACCCTTTTCATTAAAAATGAAAATGAAAAAGAAGATCTTTTAAATTAAATTTAAGTTTTTCTTAATTTCCAAGAAATTACATGTAAATGTGTAGAGAGATATTAAGCATGTGTCCAGTTAAAGATGTTTTTTTCAAATCAAAATATAAAAATATAATACAATCTCAGGTGTCTAACGAATGCACAAATTCACAGTGAAATGTCACGTAAAATCCAAAATACCTTTCCTCACAATTTTTCATGGCATTTATTTATCAGACTTCAGGAAAGACACTTGATGAGAACTGAACAGATGGTTTCTCCAGAGAGCCGTGGACTACATTGGGTCACAAAAAATAATGCAAAAGCAGCTTGGGTGAATTTAGCCTTCATATTTATTTTGGGGGAATTTAATAAGTCAAACACAAAAAGAATGGAAACTAAATGAAGTCTTACATCTTGTTTTACTGCAGAGTTGTGCACAGTCATGCAAAAAGGACAAACAGGGTTTTTTTATGTAAACCCCTACAGTATTTCTCACCTTAGATGAACTAAAAAAAATCTCATCCCATCCAGTCATAAAAGAAGTTCTTAACCATTTACACCCTCGTGCCTTAAAGCTTGCAACTCTCTCAACATCATAAGCAAGATTTCACAAACACAATTGTATATTGACTGGCAGAGCAAATGATTCACATCAACATTATTAATATTGGCATAAGTGTTCCTTATTATTTTCTTGATGATGATAATGCCAGACCGTGGGTTACAAGGCATTTGGAATATTATTTGCATTCATGTAAAAGGCTTTTTGTTTTACAACCAGTGTTGGGGAAAGTTACTTTTAAAAGTAATGCATTACAATATTGCGTTACTCCATAAAAAAGTAACTAATTACGTTACTTAGTTACTTTTAATGGAAAGTAATGAGTTACGTTACTTTTGCGTTACTTTTTAAATCTGGACAGGGCTTGCTTGTTTGTTTTTAAAATTAAAATTTTTTATGTTTGGCAAATATAAAAGCCTTTTCACACCAAAAGTGAAATGAATAAGCCTCAGGCTGAAGGGAAAGTAAATTTACGTTTTACGTCCGTACAGTAGAATGCAGAAGAAGAAATTTCAACGCACTTCAGCAATAAAAGAGTAATTTTTGCTTATTAGTACGGTTGAACTGGATCATCAAAGGTCAGCAGCAAAGACATTGGTTAATAGAATGGGATTAAATACATAAAGGATATTTGTGTTGTTTAACATTTAATTATTGCAGGTTTGCGTCATATTCTGAGTTGCCTTTTTTTTATTCATTTTGAGGAATACTGAATCTGTGTTTTTTTTTGTGAGTGAGATGAATTAATGCATATTCATATTTATTTTAGAACTACAGTAACATCTTCTGATTTCTCTCAACATGGGGACAGGAGAGCTGTCAATCAATAAATTGGAAAAAAAAGTAACTTGCGTTACTTATTTGAAAAAGTAACTCAGATATTCTCTTGTAAATTAAAAAGTAATGCGTTACTTTACTAGTTACTTGAAAAAAAGTAATCTGATTACGTAACTCGCGTTACTTGTAATGCGTTACCCCCAACACTGTTTACAACAATGTTCTCCATGCCTCTTAAGGGCATGTCTGCAATTATTGCAGATTGGCTTTGAGTTCAATATTTGCATTCAAAGTACAGTTTAATATATGATTTGAGAAATATAAAATCTGTTAGATTTTATTGTAAGAAAAATATGGATATTTTTCTTACAAAAACGCATCGATTCGCTACAGAAGGCCTTTGTTCACCCCCCGGATCCGTGTGAGACACTTTTTTTTTATGGATGGGCGATTTTTATTCAAGTTCTTTTGGACTGAAGCAATGCAACACCCGCTGAGTGGCATTAAACAGCTTGAAAGATCAAAGACTATTTTTAATCTAAGTCCGACTGGATTCGTCTGAAAGAAGAAAGTCATATACACCTAGGATGCATCGGGGTGAGTAAAACGCAGCCTAATTTTCATTTTTGGGTGAACTAACCCTTTAATTGTCGTCTTCTCCATTATGTAAAATCAAACAGGTTATGCTTTTCCCCAGTCACTCTGATAAACATGTATCACTGTTAAATAAGTGTTGTGGGTTTACAACTTTTATTTGCAATCCTAGAAATATACTAGGGAGGTAGTTTGTTTGCAGATGCAATACAGGCTTGTCTGACTGACCTCCCTGTTGCCCTCTGTGTGAGTGTATGTGTGAAATCACATCTATTGATCAGCCTAATGCAGGAGGAAGAGCCGGCGGCAAGGTGATCAATGCGCTCTTAATTAACCCCTGCGAGAGAGCATGTGTGCGTCTATACGCTGGGGTTTAGGAAGGTTGCTAAACTTTGGTCAGGGGTGTATAAATACACCCATCCCAACTGAAACTTGTGACATTCACATGCACACGTTCTTACTTACTGGCTGTAGTGCATGACATGCTAACACGCAAATGATAACAGAAGACACTTTCCAGCTAAATGTACTTAAAAACATTGAGGATGTGAATGATTTCAGCCTGGAGTCTCAAAACTGTGAGTATTTTGTTTGAGTCTGTGTGTGCCAATGCTAAAAACTCAACAAGTTTATGCATGTTCAAAAATGTTCATGTTCGTTACATAAACAACCAGAATGATTTCATTTTAGTTTGGTTTATTCTTTAGAACCTCTTAATGTACTCTATGTGTTTGTTGGCCAGGTAAAGTATCTTAATATTACTGAAATTAACAGACTAAATAACGGGAAAGTAAAAAGTGATAGGTTTAGGGGTAGGGTTTGCAGAAAGCATTATTAGCTTTGTGTAAATATTGCCATTTTGCACTTCATTCCTTTCATTTTGTCTCATTTTTTCTAACTTCATTTCCGTTTCAAAACATCTGTGTTCTCTTTCAGACGCTGTATGAGATGATGGTGAGGTTCTGATACGTCAGGGACTGTGTGATATGTTTGATATTCGGTTGCTTTCCTTATATCACGTCAACTAAATATCAGACATATTCCTACAGACTCTGGCACAAATCTTCACATTCTTGGCCTCTCTTCATTCACCATCTGAGTTCATCAAAGATTACTTTCTTGATTGTTCTTTGAACAGGTTTATAGCATTTGAGCAACATAAAAACACATAGTAAGACATAATTCATTTATGTTTTTCATGTCTTTGCTTTCATTTCTTTACATGCTGATGGTAAAACTTTCTGTTCTGTTCATTTATGTTTTAACAATTCTTTCTTTGTAAGATTTTTTCAAAGTTACTTGGACTCTGAATTAGATATTTGCAACTGTGCTGGCTTAATTGCTCAGGTATCATACGGTTTAGGTTTTCACAGTGATGCTATGGAAGAACCATTTTTAGGTTCCCCGACGAACCATTCCGTGAACAGTTATTTAAACAACCATTTTTTTTTCTCTGAAGAACAGTTTAATAATCTAAAGAACCTTTTTCCACAACAAATAACTTTTTGTGGAATGTTAAAGGTTCTTCATGAAATCATGCCAATAAAGAAACTTTATTTTTAAGAGTGCATTGTACAGTAAGTCCTCAAGATCCAGTTTTGAATTCGGTGTTCTTATTTATGCTTTCTAACTGAAACTAAATGGCTAACTGCATTATAATAATTTGCATTTACTCAATTATTATAGGTATTACAAAGACACATTAATGTCAGGCTTTAAAAAGAGAAACTCACATATGAGAAAATATATGTAATCATTGTTTAATTATTAATTAAAGTTTTCATTAAAACTTTTTCTAGTATTCAACTTGTAGTAGTCAAAATGTGTGTGTGTTTTTGTTGTTTTTTTTCACTCTAAATAAAATAGTGTTTATAGATCTAATTTTTAAATTGTCATGAAAAAGATTTTCACCTAGGAAATTGGCCAACAGGCTGTCAGTTAAATAGGCTTGGTCTAATTTAACAATACTCACACTATTGGCATCCACAGTCTAACAGGTGCATTATGGACCATCAAATTTCACAATATATAGTCTGACTCAGATCAAGAGCGATGACTGTCTTTCAGACCATCCTTCTTTGGTTCTCAAATCATTTGAATCACTATCTGATTTGGTTTGTATATAGCATAACCAGTAGCCTTTGTGTAATAATAATAATAATAATAAATAATAAATTTCTGTCTGTGTGTGTGTGTGTGTGTGTGTACATGTGAAAGTAGCAATGCTTGAATTTAACCTTTAACTCATGACTCAGAAAGCAGTCAGAAAGTCTAAGAACTCAAAAGCCAGAGTCCATGCGCTCAAGTTATGTCAGCTATACATTTTTATAAGGAAACTGCGTATGATTTCATGCTATTTCAGTCTGAATAGTGAAAATACATGACGCAGAAAGTAATATGCCTGAAGCATTTGTTTGGTCATTGCTCTTTTTTGGCATCATAAGATTGGTAAAGATGATTTCATCATTTAAGGTCTTTTCTTTGCCAGTTTTACTCAGCTGTCATACAGAAGTATACGTAGTTCAATCAATATTCTTTTTGTTTAAAAAAAATCCTGGTTATTAAAAAAATAAAACTGTAAAACATCTAATAAAGCACCA
>NW_015625034.1:1096222-1110413 GCF_001515625.1 Sinocyclocheilus rhinocerous
TATATCTTGGGGTGATGCATTACACCCAATTATACAGATAAAATGTCATAAAATTTTAATTTTAAATTTTATCTAGCATAATATTTTTACATAAGTAATTTTAAAATGGTCCCAAAATGTCTTTGTGTTTTCGCTATTTTTTAAATTTTAAAAACTAAATTTTAACCCTGAATATATACATAAATGCATAGTCAATATAACCCTGAACACAACAGAAGTGGATGAGGTTGTCAGAAAAGGATCTGTGCAAGTACTTGTTATTGATACACACAAAGCTCAATTTTATAATCTTGTTCTAATTCACTGCTCATGTACAAAAAATGAGTATAGCTTGAAGGGCCAAAAATAGGACATCAAGGATGTATTCATGCGATTGGCATTTTCAGCACAGTGTGCACAGTGTATTTATTAACACACAGATTAGTGTAATTGCATACGCGATTACATCAATAAGACTGCATAAATATCCATTTTGACACCGAGTAAATATTGTCATACCATTTTTAACAAGCTTGTTTTTTTTGTTAAATGTGTTCATGTGCACAATTTAACTTTCATTTTTTTATTTGACTTGTTTAACTAATTGAAAATGCCTTTACTCTTAAACCTCCATTGCTGCATGCAACGTCTAGTTTATTATTATCTGTGCACGAAAACACAACAATAATATGCATTGTTTCTTGAAGCAACATAAATTAAATTAACTTCAATTAAAAGTAACAGCTTTGTGTAAAAATGCATAACATCATATTTATCTATGTGTGTTATGGTCAAGTAGGAGGGTCAATTGCGCAGAAGTACAGTATAAATATCAGAGATCATGGAGCATCATCACAATAAAACTCAAGAGACTCTTCAGGAAACCACAGGAGAACCAAACCCCAGAAAAGATCGCTATACAAGATTCACGGGGAAAGGTAAAATCTTTATTTCCTTTTATAAAGTCTTACATTTTCTTTTTACATACAGTATCTGAATATGTCTTAATTTAGGGATCGTTCAGTTAGTCTGTCAGGAAAAAAAGATACAAATAAAGATATATAATGAAAAAAATAATTATTTTTTATAAATATATTAATAAGTAATATAAATGATCTAAAGCAATAACTACAGTAATAAATCAAAATAATGTTTTACTACAAGCTATAATAAGTTTTACTGTAAAATAATAAGAACACCGCAATACCAAAAAACAAGATTCAAAGGTAAAAAATATATTGTTTTTGCTGACGGTTTAATAAAACGTTATCAATTCTCGATCAAATTTTAACAAAACATTTAGTTACCAAGTAAAAAATGTACCATTGCTATATTTCGAGAGAGATGAAAGAAACAGCCAGTTATGAATGTATCATATATTCTTTTTGATTAACATCATACATGAATGCTGTGGAAATACTGTGATGCTCAAAACAGTTAGAATTACAGCTCATTGATGATGAAAACTGAAATCCACAAGATTTAAACAAAGCTTTGAAACCAAGTGCTGCATACAAACGTATTGTTCTCTCCAAATGATAAGTAATAAAGGCTAAATAATAATTGAAGAGCTGGATTTTTACAGATGGGTTCAAATGTCCCCACTGGTCATATACTGCTGATCGCAGCCTGTCTGCTAAACGCACTTGCTCCAACTCTATCAGTGAACAGAGCCGGAGAGTGCACATTCAACACCAAAGGTACATCACCGCACTTAAAATAAATGGCCTTACTTTATTTGTGTGGCACTAATGTCTAAATACATAAACTGTATGTCTTTGTGCTATTTTTAGGCACCTGTGAATATCAAGGACAGGTCTTCGGCATTGGCGAGAGTTGGATTACTAAAGACTGCTACCAGTGTGTGTGTATGGAGCCCTTCGGGGTGGGCTGCTGCGATCAGTAAGTCTGCACTTCTGAGCCTACAGGAAGTTATTTTTTAAATCTATACACTGTTGAACTTTCCAAGCTGTTTGCATGTGTTGGGGCAAATCTACCCACTAACCTGCACATATTCAGTGTGTGTTTTCTCACCCTGACAGTTACTCCCTAGCAGTAGATTATCCTGAGTGGTGTGAGCTCATCAGAAAGCCCGACTCCTGCACCAGTGTGGCTGTGATGAGAGCCAATCACAAACTCCCTTGTCTTTATGGGAAGTGGGGCAGGATGCGACCCGAGACATGGAAGTCTGACAATGATTTATTGTTCTAAATGAGATGTTAAATATCACTAATTTAGGTTTGCAATTTTACCTTTTGGGAATTGAAAAGCATCAACCATTTTTACCATTCTGTTTCGGGGAATTAATGGTTCTCTGCATCAACAGATAAGTCTGGTTTAGCGTTCAAATATGTTGACACTGATGTTGAGAACCAATATAATGTCACTATAGCTTTATCTGTTTAAATAAGACTGCTATACACAGAATTTATTTTGTGATATAATTCTCAGCCATTTAATTTCACTTCACTGAGAAGGTTTTCTTATTAATGGAACATGCCACTTTATAAAACTGCATATAATAACAATATCATTACCATCATCATTTCTTTATGTCCTCTAAATATAGATTAAATACAGTTAAAAATGCAGTTGCTCTAAATATACAGTAACTAGGATGGACCTATAATCGCATTTAAGCAATTACAGACAAATTAATGTGTGATTCCATAATTGTTGATGCTCGAATATTTAAATAATTAAACAATTGTCGATTTGACGCTTATATTGTTATTCTTTAGGCTGGTTTATTTTTTTACTTATTTTCCATGGGATTGCCATCTTTGAAAAAATTGTTACCAAATATGAGGAATGTCTAAATACAGTTTTATACCTGTATTGGTTTTGACTTTACAATATTACACACATATACATAAAAAAAAAAAAAAACATTTAAATTAAATATAGACAAAATGCATAACATTTAAAGTTAAAATAAATTAAATCCAATAAATTAAAGATTTATATTTTATTTAAAAAAAAATTTGCAACAAAATAGGTAAAGGTTTTAGCTTGACAAATGCAGTTAGCACAAACAAATATAAAATGAGAAAATTTCATGACAAAATATTGCATTTTTGGCATTAATTATGATAAAACAATGAAACTTTTTACTACAATGAATGTAATATAATTCAAGAGATCATTTTAAAATTATAACGTTGTTGCCAGTGTACCGTATTCGTCCAGTGTGCCCATTATTCTTGAGTTGAGTCGGTGCCCGCAGCAGAAGATCTCTTTCGGTTTCCTCTCCTCTGTCAAACAGCAGCGGGGGAAATCTGACAGTGTGTCGGTGAGTCGCTGCCTGTGGAGCGTCGCAGGTCAGAATAAACATGAACGCAAACCTAAAAGCTAACGGTGGTAAACTCGGTCAAGATAAAACCGTTCAACCTTTGATTTTCTAAAACCTCTCAAACACACACTGGAATGTGAAGTATTTAGCCAGGTGTGTTTTTCTACCCAGAAGTCACATGATAAGCCATCACGTGTCAACGTTCAAGTTTCAGGAAAGTTTTCATTTCTCGTCGGAGAAACCCCGCCCATCTCCCGTCCCTTCTGCATAATAATTGGTTCTTATTCAGCGATCTTCTTTTTGATAGGTCCAGACTAACGTCACTCAAACTGCTGACGCTCTAACCGCGCCTCCTTCTTTAACCTGTTTAGAGTAATTGATATCGCTTCTAAAGCGAAGGACTTGAATTTCATCCGCATGAATTTATAGACATGGTGTCCGAGCCTCACTAATATGTAAAGGTGAGTTGATAAATATGCTATAATCACAATAAATAATCGTTTACTGGTGAAATGTACCGCTAAAAGACCAAGTGTCAATGCAGGAACAGGCAGACTGCGTTCAAGGTGTTTGCCGACGTCACGCAAAGTTTATTTGCCTTTCTGTTGAATATTAAAGTTTATTTTTGTACTTTCTATTCATGCGGTAATGTTTCTTTGAGTCTGAGAGACGTGTGTGCCTTTATGGGGCTATAAATGTGTGTGCGTGCTTATATATGCGTGCATACAGTATGTGCACACATTTGCTTGACGTTGTTTTTATTTTAGTCGTTTAAATAATTTATTCACTAGCTTGTTCACTATTTAGGCTGAACTAGACAAAGAATATAAAAAATGTATTTACATATCTATATAAAAAACAAGCATATTTGGGTGAGCTACAGACAATTTAATAACAAAAGTTAAGTTGTATGATTTTACAACATTAGATCTAAAACTGCAACCAAACAGTTGAGGCTAACACGTTTTGGAGTAGTTGATCATGAAGATGGACGAGATTTCTGTTAACATTTATGTAAATGTATTAGAGAAATATATTTTAGGTTGTGTAACTGGTTGCCCCATTTTATGGTTCACTTGAATAGTCCATGTAGTCTTGCTGTCAATGTGGGGTATTAATAGTGCATAAATGACAAGTTGTTCAAAATGGTTTGTACTAACGCATGTTACTACCCTTTGTATTCCACCAGAATGGACACCAAAACACCTCCAGACATGAGCTGTGCCGACTAACTCCGATGACTTCAGTCAGTTTAGTTTTTGAAAATGAATGTGAAACAGAAAACGAGAAGCATGGAAGAGGAGGAATTAACTGGAAATACCATGTGGCTTAAGAAAATAGTTCTGCTTCTCAGGTAGATATTTATAGGGACAAGAAGAGATATTTCAGTAGATGCACATGCTTGTTTTGGTACACGCTGAAACCATTTTAAGGTAGTGAAAACAGTGTGATAAAAAGGAAGAGGTTTGGGTTGAATAGCAAAGTTCAACAGCAAGACTGGGGGTACATTCAAATTATAGTGACATTAAATAAGCCAGCCAGAGAACAGAGAGCTGTGAAACATGGATTATGGTGAAAGTGCTCTTTGTGGAAGTGGAGAACTGGAGCTGGATCCAGATATTGTGAGCGAGGAGGCGGGGAAACTGTATTCGGAGCTGCAGGTAACCAATTAAGAGTATCCACCTTTATTCACCCACCAATTAAAATAACTTTTAAGGCCTGTTCACACCAAGGATGATAAATATCATGAGAACGATAGGTTTAAAAATCGTTCTAATTCTGTGAGAATAGGGAAATTCACACCACAACTATAACGATAATGACCGATTGTTGGAATCACTTTCAGAACTCTTTTTCCAGCTGATGAATGATAAAAACATTGACAGTCAGAATCCGCTCGACTTCAAGGAGCTCGAGCATTTAAAGTTTGCAGATACAGATACATAATAAACAGAACATTGTTGTTCTCGGTGTAAACAGGACCTTTAGAGGCATTTTTATCATTTGCCACTTTTCACAAGTGTTAAGTTCAGAGAGCAGATGTTTTGCTGACTTTTCGTAAGGGAAGTGAACCGTAGTATTTTTCCCCTTTATAAGCACAAGTCATAAGTATCGCTCTTCCTGTGAGTGCAGCTGCCCACTAAGATAAGAGCATTAAATGTGTTGGGGGAACACCGCTGCAAACAAATACGATTCCGACTGTTTCTTTGTAGTCGGTGGTGGAGACTCATGGAGCTGGTGTGGTGGAGTCCCTGCTGCCCATCCTCGTCTGGGTTCTGGAAGGACTGGCGAGCTGCAGGGCTCAGCTGAGAGAGAGAGAGGAGGAGGTAGAGAGAGAGAAAGCAGAGAGAGAAGAACTGCTGGAGAGGTATCAGAATGAGAAAATCCTGAGGAGAGAGAGCCAAGAGGTGAGAGACAACTGTGTGAAGGAAGAATTGAAGGTCTTTTGTGACCTTTTAACCTTTTAAATGTAATTATTAAAAAAATTATTTACAGTTTAAGCTTTATTTTTTTTCAACTTTAAACGTGAACTCAGGTGCTCTATATTACAGTACTGTAGTTTTGGATTTTATATTGACACCCTTAGGCAGAGGGTTCATGGCCCTTGGTCCTGAAGAATTATCGGTTTATGCGAAGCTTAATACTCCATAAACATAATAAAGCTATTTGTGACTGGCTGGATAAGTTCTGTTCAAATTGGTCACATTGTTTTTTTTCATATCCATTATAATATTTCATTATTAATTTGTAATTATTAATTAATTCACATCCTATTAATTCAACTACATTGAGTTTAACAATAATAATAATTAAAAAAAATATTATTATTAAATAAATATACATTTTGCACAATTCGCAGTCAACCATGAATAATATACAGTGGTGTCTAAAAGTTTTTGCCCCCTTCCTGTTTTTAATTGTTTGCATATTTGTCACACTTAAAAGATTCAGATCATCAAACAAATTTTAATATTACACAAAGATAACCTGAGTAAATACAAACTGCAGTTTTGAAATTATGATTTCATTTATTAAGGGAAAAAAGCTGTCCAAACCTGCCTGGCACTACGTGAAAAAGTAATTGCCCCCTAAATATAATAACTGGTTGTGCCACCCTTTGAAGCAACAAAAAAAACAGGAAGGGGGCAAAAACCTTTTCACGGCACTGTATCTTAACTGATGTCATCTCATGTGAGTGTGCATGATTTTAAACATATTTATTATGTATTTCATTGTGCAGAACTTTTGTAATTAGAAAGGAAATGACAAAGTTGTACCTTTTAAATGTAAAAACTTTTTAAAAATTAAACTTGTCTACATACCATCAGCGCTATTTGGAGTTGGATGACCAGTTTGAGCAAGAGAGGAGGGCAATGCGTGCAAGAGAAAAGGAGAGAGAAAGGAGAGAAAGAGAGCTGGAGAAGAAAGCCAGGGAACAAGCTGATCAATGTGAGTTTACTCTCCGAATAAAACCTTTCACCCTTCTGCCCTCTGTCCGCCTGTCTAGATTGGTGACACATTGGCATGGTCTATATAAATGTATATTTTAAGTATGTAACCATTGTCTTTTATTTGTAGTGATGGCTTTGGAGGAGCAGAAAGCAAATCTGACACGAGAGCTGAACTCAATCAAACACACACATAACAAGGTCTGTCATCTCTCAAGTCTGTGCATCTGTTTTAGCTTGGTGGTTACTTTAAATTTCTCTTTCTAAAATATATTTTTAAAATCTTCTCTTTTAATATCTAGTTAGTACTGACACACCGAGATCTGCTGGAAAAAAAAAAGGAGTGGGAGAGTGAAGCCTTCACTTTTAGGTAACACACACTTCCCCTTTCTTGAGTTGAGCTGAGGGGTAATGGAATCCCACAATGTGGTACACATTTCTTGCTTAGCATGATTTGCAAAAAAGACTATGATTTCCCGTGCATTTGAGAAGTTAAAAATTACAGTGTTGTTATGTGTCAGCAGGAAATTCTCTTTGTTTGCAGGAATCATGTGCACAGCAAACATTCAGAAGCAGAAACGGACACCTCCACTGAAGAGGTTCATTTATTTGTAATTCAGCGGAGGCAAACTATGTTTTCTCCAAACAGTACTTTGCATATTTTTACATTAATGTCTACTATAAAACAATTAATATCTGTACTTTCACAACATCATCTTTTTTACCCTTTTTATTTCGCAGCATGATCCAAAAGCTGCCAGTGCCCCTGATTCCACTGCGTCAGAAATGATCGATACCAACAACAGCAAAGTGACAGATGCTGAAGTTAACCATAATAATGATCCGTCCTTTATCAGTGGCATCATAAGCTCCACCCCTGAGCTGGCTCATTTGAAGGGCTTTATTGAAACAAGGTACATAAATTAATAAAGAGGGGCCGTAACATCTCATTGTTTTGTCCTAGACTGTTGCAGTTTTGACAATGTTGAATATAATGTATATGAAAATTCAGCTTTGCTATCACAGGAAAAATTACATTTTAAAATATATTATAATAGAAAACAGTTGTTTTTTATACTGTAAAGGTGCTTTCTGACTTTCTTTTCTTTCTTTTTTATCTTGCACTTTTTCTCTTACTGAGTCCAGGAAGTGAGTGCGAGTTTGTATCTCTTAATGCGTGTAACATCCTGTTGATGTTCTTTTATTTGGTTTATTTTTAAGTCATGTTAGATGATTCATTGTCATTTTTTCCTTCATGGAAACACGAGAAGAAACACAATCTGAGTTATTATTTGATGATATTTGATTGTATTTCTCTTATACAAATAATTAATCTATTTCCCATAAACATGTTATCTTTTTTTATCTGTCTTTTCGTTCCTCTCTCTCTCTCTCTCTCTCTCTTTTGCTCTCTCCAGGTCCCCTGTTTGTTCAAAGACAGCAACTTCTGAATTCAACTCTAGTTTGTTTGATGAAATGAAACAAGCACAGGAGGATAAGAGAGAGGTGGATAAAGACCAGAAGGTGATAGATGGAGAAAAAACGAAGGAGGAGGAAGAGACGGATAATGACTCTGATTGCTTGGAGTGGGAGTTGAGAAATACAGACTCTGTGTTTTCAGAGTTATCTGAACTCAGCAGGGAATATGTAGAGAACGTCGACCAGGGGGCCAGTGTCAGAGGTACGATCATGTGTTTAATTTGAATGTATGTGTGTTGTTTAGAAGAAAATTTCAATTGCAGACAGGGAAAACAGCATCAATCCTATTAACCACAAACAAAAATGTTTTCATTTAAATCATGTTACTTCAGGCTGCAACAACAGAAAAACGCTAAATGCGTTTATTATGCAGCTCTCTGGAACACTTGATTCTGATTGGTCAATTGCAGCATTCAAATATTTTTGTATAGTGACCACTAAACTGTAAATTTGACCGTTGCTCTCCTACACTGTGCTAGTTTCACGTATCACTCCGTCGCCCCTTTCTTTTCATATAATAAAATAATTTCACCCCAAGCTAATATTTCATGTCCATTCATTTATTTATTTTTTTGGTATGGCCTTGTAATAAGCATTAAAATGTACAGTCAGCTGGTTATTTTTTGTAAAATAAACCATTTCAGGATAATTTCAAAACCCCTTGTTTATTTTAATGGGTTTATTTAGCACTAATAACCAACTGACTTTACATTATGCTTTACTTTACTATAGATCCATCACTGTCTAAATATGTGTGTGGTTGAATCTCTGTGTTTTGGTTTGGTTTGCAGATAGCACAGACCAGTTCGAGCAGATTCTTTCTCAATATGAGGAACTAAAACACACTCAGTAAGATAGAATACAGCTTTTCTTATCAATCAATGGTTAATGTGTTAACCATTCAGTTTTTTCCTCTATCTGTGTCTCTATTCATGTGTGTATCCCTGTCATTGTCTCTGTCTCAGTGAAATGGTGGATACTGCTCGTAAGGCCCTTATATCCCGTGTTGAGGAGCTGACCAGTGAGAGATCTGGCCTGAATATGGAACTTGATTCTTGCCGTGAAACCATCAGCCGACTGGAAGGAAAAACCAAAGAGATGGAGGATGAAATCAAGCGGTATTTACCTCAACTTATTTCAGTTTCAGCAGTTTAGTAAATACTTACATTAGAAATGACAGTTTAAAGTCAAACTCAAAAATCAATGACACTGCTTAGTATTTTCAGGAACTAAGAATGATGAAAATGTAATAGGATTGAGATTAAGAAAAATATGTACAGTACCATTTAAAATCTGGTATAGGTATATGATCAAAAAACAGAAAAATTATGAAATATTAAAATTTTAAAATAACTGTTTTCTATTTTCATACATTTTAAAATGAATGTATTTCTGTGATGTAATAGCAGAAATCAGAAATCATTCTAATATGCTGATTTGGTGCTCAGGAAACATTTCTTATCATCATGTTGAAAACATTCATGATGATTAATATTTTTGTGGAAACTACACATTTGTTTCATTCTTTGGTGAATAGAAAGTTCAAAAGAAACAGCATTTATTTGAAGTAAAAAAAATTTAAACTGTCTTTACAGTTACATTTGATCACTTTAATGTGTCCCTGCTGAATAAAAGTAATGATTTCTCCAAAAAACTTACTGAACCAAAGCTCTTGAATAGTAATTTTTATCTGTTTTATTACTTTTAATGGTTCAAATGAATAGGGAACAGTTTGTGTTTTGCTTGTTTTGTTATGTATGTTTTTTATGAAATGGCTTTTTATATTTTAAAACAGGTTACGAAAAGAGCTTGAGACAATCCAGTCAGAGGACCCTGATGTAAGTCTGTGATAGATTTCAGAAATGTTTATGGACATCACTATTCTGGAAATTATACTGTCCTCTATTTCTTAGAAACATTGAAATCAGTCACTAGTTGCTGCCTCGTTCTCTCTTGCTCTCTCCAGGCCTCGCTACCTACCTCCCTCCGTCGCTTCTCTCGTTCTGAAATGGCCCGGGTGGTCATGGAGAAGAATCAGTACAAAGAGCGACTGTTCGAACTGCAGGAAGCTGTGCGGCGTGCTCAGCTTCAGAGGTGTGTTAAATTCCCTCTCCCAGGATGCAAATCTTAGTCTTCAATAGAAATGTTCAGAACGGTATGCTGACTGATCTGTTCACCTTCATCGTAAGTGGAGCATTATGGGTATTAATGATGCAACAAATCATGTGGCTTGTCTGTATATTTGCTTCTTTGAATGAAGCCAGTAAATAACTTCCCAGAGAAATCTCTCACACCTGAGCAACCACATTGTGGCAGATACCCACAGCACCCTAGGATTGTGACTTCTGCACAACCAAATACCACTTTTATTAAACACAGAACATGTAAAATTGTAGTATACACACTGATTTATGTATTCTGTCCTCCTCTAGAGTTACAAAAGAAGAGTGCCCCCCTGTGGAAGGGAAGGGTAGTGTCTGGAGCAGGTGAGGTTACTGTATATACTGTACAACTAGTCTCTAACAGTGAGTTGGTGCATGGTATTTCCTGCTGTGAACCTCTTTTTTTTTTTCTTGCAGGTTTAATCGTTTTCTAGGTTTGACAAAGGGTCAGTTAGCACCAGCCACAGCTGTTGCTTTAACCATCTCTCCCACACCAGTTTCTGCACAAACACCAGTGGGGTCTCCACAGCAACTCTCTACAAAATCACCCCAAACAGAGTGAGTCCTCTTGCATTAGTAGTTTTAAATACCTGCTAATTGATAGTCATGATAGTTATTTTCCTTTGTATTATAGTGTTACATGATATGGGGATTTCAGGTCTCTAAGACCTGATTTGTTGATTCATCAATAAATGACTTGTGGGTCATTGACATTTTGCGTTCATGATATGAAAAAGTCTAGTTTGAACATGTGCCAAGTAGGGATGTTCATTTTAACCGGTTAATCGTTAACCGACCGTATAGAATTTTGACCGATTAATACAATCAGTTAAATGGTTTAAAAAGTCATTTATTTATTTATTTTTCCAGTAATTTATCAAAATATTTAAAAAGATTTGCTGCGTGGTTAAAATAGCCTACGCTACGCGTATAAAAAATTGTTTTTTAGAGAAAAAAAAAACAAGTCGCGTATGAGTCGAATTGTATTATTTCATTCAGAAATAGGCCTAATGCCGACGCGAAATGTTTACAAACATTATAATAAACACTGTAAACATAGCTAGGCTATTTTAGTTCCCCTCACTCCACAACAAAGCCTTTCAATTAACAGTATTTAGAAAAGAACAAGAATTAAAAATATAAGAAGCTATAGCTAGGATATAAACGGCAAGCCAAAACGAATTAATTTAGGCTAAAACGAAACTGAAACCAACGTTGGGTCTCTCATTCGACACAAAATCAAATGTTTCCGTATTCGCGATGTATTTGAATGCCAAAATATTATTTATTAGGCCTATGTACTTCACTGGCGTTCCAATATCCACGTAAAACAAAATGTTTTGCATGACATCACGGCGGTACTGTGATAACACTTAACGGCACAGATTCTACTACATATTTAAACTGAGCAGTGTGTTTTTTCCCCCCATATGTTTGACTGACTGTATTTTATTATGATAATGAACAGGCTGCATTGTCAAGGTAGCAAGGTTAGGAAAAATAACCGAAATGAACATCCCTAGTGCCAAGTTCTTATAAATGTACTCTTTGTATTCATGTTAGTTTTATATGGTTCTTAAAAACTTTATTTGATTTAGAAGAAAATTTTAAGTTGCCTTAAAAAAAATCAGATATTTTTGAAACTTGACACACAGTCATGAGGCTGTCTATCATTTCCTGTTTTAAGCTTTTTTCCTGCATGTTGGTTGCACTATTCTGCATAGAGGTCGCTCTATTGACCTCAGATATTAAAGGGGTCATATGATGCTGCTAAAAAGAACATTATTTTGTGTATTTGGTGTAATGGGCGTTATGCAAATTTTCCCAGATCGTGACGTAGGTATGTGGGGGCGTGTTAGAACGAGCCGTTTTAGGGGGGCGTGGCAGAGTCTTAACTTTGATAAAGAATATCCCTTTGGATTTGAGACTTTAGTCTTTGCAACTTTACAGATCTTCTTTATGCACCAAGAGCTTGTAACACTCCAAAGAGAAAGGAAAAATTGAAATCGCATCATATGACCCCTTTAATAATCAGTGAAGGACTTTTGAAATGTTTTTTTACACTGTTACATTTTTGATTTTATGCCCCAGAAAAAAATAACAAAATGAATAATAATTTAGAAATTAAATACATTATAATTACAGAAGAGATGTATTCAATGCATTATATGTGTTATTTGCATTTTTAATGTATTTTAATGTAAATTTATTTAAATATTATACACCAATTAATAGAAATGTCATTCACTCAAATATACACTACGATTCAAAAATGGTAAGATCTGTTATTGTTTTTGAAAGATGTCTTTTGTGCTCACCAAGGATGCATTTATTTGATAAAAATATAGTAAAACAATAATATTATAAAATAATAACTGTTTTATGTTAACATATTTTCAAATGTAATTTATTCCTGTGATGGCAAAGCTGAATTTTCAGCAGCCATTACTTCAGTCTTCAATGTCACAAGATCATTCAGAAATAATTCTAAAATGCTGAAATTATTATAACTGTTAAAAAGTTTTGCTGCCAAATACATTTACGTTTGATACATTTATATTTTGATAGATTTTTTTACAGATTCTTTAAAGAATAGAAAGTTTAAAGGAACAGCATTTCTCTGAATATTCTATTTTTTAACATTATAAAAGTCTTTACTGTCACTTTTAATAATTTTAATTTACTGACCCAAACTTTTGAACAACAGTGCGTGTTAGAGAGACTATATACACACACACACATATCCTCAGTTTCTTGTGCTTTTTGCAGTTTGTTCAAATAATGAACAGTTTGTTCAAATAATGAATTATTATTTTCTTGTGCAGAAGTTCTCCATCTCCCAGGTTAAGGAAAAGAGAGTTGTACAGGGAGATCCGTTCTCACGTGTGGGGTACTCTGGGTAAAAACCAGCTCCATGGCTGGAGCATGCCTCTCGGTGTTACAAACATAAAGGTAATAACACATCTATATCTTGTTACCTATAGCACCAGTTATAGAGCCGTCTACACCCCAAAGTGCATCTGAAACATAGATTTTCCCAGTGTGCTTCTAAACAATATCTACAAATAATGGATGGAATTATTAATCTGTTTGTCAGTTGATTCTGAAAGTGTGTGTGCTTGTGTGGAACAGGACTCTGAACTCCCTCCTGAGCCCAAAGATGTGCCCGTCCTCATCCAGCTGAGACTGCTGGACCAGAGAGATGCTACAGCGAAGGTGAGAGTCCCTGAACAGTCATTCAGTGTTATTATAGTATTATTTATATACTATTTTGAATTAGCCTTTTTTAATTGTTTTGCTTTAGTTGTTTTATGTTTGTCTGTCCGTGTGTTCCATTTTCATTCATTTTTGTTTGTTTTTGTAAATATTTATATTAAGCTATTATTTATTTTAATTTCAGTGTTAGTCTTACTCATTTTAATATTTCAACATTAAAGGGATAGTTCACACAAAAATGAAAATTGCCATTTACACACCCTCCACTTGTTGCAAATCTGTATGAGTTTCTTTATTAAGCTGAACACAAAAGAAGATATTTTTAAGATTGTTGGTAACCAAAAAGGTGACGGTAGCCATTGACTTCCACAGTATTTTTTTTCCATACAATAGAAAGTCAATGGTTACCATCAACTGTTTGCTTACCAACCTTCTTCTTTTATGTTCAGCAGAAGAAAGAAACTCATACAGTTTTGGAAATAAGTGAATGAGGACAGAGTTTTCATTTTTGGGTGAACAATCCCTTACTTCAGTTAATTCAGTAACATTTTCTATTTTAAAGTTTTTTTTATTATTATTTTTAGCATTTCATCTAATATTCATATTTTATTTGA
>NW_015625034.1:1110522-1111791 GCF_001515625.1 Sinocyclocheilus rhinocerous
ATATATATAGATTTATTTAAAGGATGCTGATTAATAAATGTTTAATCTTTTACAGCTCACATGTGCTGTCGCAGTTCCTCCAGAGATATCAGGAGAGCAGACGGTACGTTCAACAAACCTTCACAGTATTTTACAGCTAGTTAACATGTACAGGGTTCCCACACCTTCTGACCAATGCATTACTGGTCTTTAAAAATAATTTCATACACATTACACTCATAATAAGCCATTTCTAGCCAATTAAATATTTTAGAGCCAAGCTTAACTAGAATAAAATTGTACTCACTATAGAAATTTCCAGGACTGGAAATCCCAGTTTTAAATTTCCCTCATATTTTCAGGTTTTCCATCAATGTGGGAACCTTGTATTACAGAACAGGTTGTTTTCTTGTCCAAAAATGCATTTAACCACCACCTTCATCTAATTACCATGTTGCATCATGTCATTCATGGGTGTAAACATTTCACACGCCGCCTCCCATCCTCAGTGTTGTGTGTGGGCCGTCACTGGACCTGCTTCCAGCAGTGATGTCACAGTGATTGACCCCGCTCGCTCCAATACCATTCTGGATCAGTTCAGCCTCCCACCCACGTCCCCTGCGTTATGCATCTGTGCTGTGCCCCCTACTGGTCAGTCTGAGCTCTGCAGCTTTGTAGAATTTACCCAGGTGTTCACAGCTGGATCAGTGGTGATTGTGTAAGACTTCTGATGTCAGGGGGGATATCTGAGTAATAGTACTTAAGTATTATCTTGAGGAATTTGTGCTTTTCTTGAATATTACTCAAGAATACCTTAAAATGTACGCTGTTTCCAAGGTGGAAAAATACGACTTTTTCTTCTTGCATTTTCAAAGTACACTACTTTACAGTAAAACGCATACACTGCAGTAAAACAGTAATATTTTGGCATATTATTACAGTTTTAATAACAGTTTTCTATTTTAATGTATTTTGAAATGTTTTATTCCTGTGATGGCAAAGCTGTATATTCAGCAGTCATTAATCCAGTCTTCAGTGTCATGATAGAATGATCCTGATTCTGTTATGTTGATTTGTTGTTGAAGAAACATTTTTTACAATTATCAATATTGAAAACTATTTTTGCTGCTTAATATTTTGGAAACTGCTATACTATTTTTTCCCCCTCAGTATTCTTTAATGAATAGAAAGTTCAGAAAAACAGCATTTATTTGAAATAACAATTTTGTGTAACTGTGTAAAAGACTTTACTGTCACTCAATTTAATGCATCCTTTTTGAATAAAATATA
>NW_015625034.1:1112132-1118786 GCF_001515625.1 Sinocyclocheilus rhinocerous
TATATATATATTTTTTTTTTTTTTTTTTACAAATTTTAACTGACCGCAAACTTTTTTGACTGTAGTGTACATACTGTATTTTCCAGATCATTGTAACTTAAATCAAAAACATATTTGGTCCTTCTTACTGTGTTAAGCCAATCAAATTATTTTACTTCTATTTAAAGCCAACAAAATAAATTAGTGTAAAATGTAACTGACCACAGCATGGGTCAGTGGTCCTTGCCAAGAGACCTCTCATCACTCACTGCAATAGTATTTGACCTGAAGTAGTAACTTTATATAACGCTTACATGCATTTTGTAAATTAACAAATTTTGATTATAAATACATGTATTTACGTCCTAAAGGCATAGAAAGTCTGGACACTGAGAAAACCCCTTAAACGGGTTGTTTATGAAGTTTACAGTTATTTAAATGGCAAAATCAATTGCACTTCAGAATTAATTTAAAGTATCTTAGCAAGATCCTCCTTTGGTATTTTCTTCACTTTACCCATCACAAAACTTAAAAATACTCTATATTTACACCCCTGTCTGTAGTTAATAGTTGAATGTTTTCTTTATTACATTTAGCTGCATTATTAACCTTTCATGGCATTTTTCTTAAAATAAGAGTATGTGTTTTACTGAATGTTGTTTCAGTTATGTCTGTGCTTGTGTTAGGAGATACTGCGGGAACTGTGTGGATTGGAACACAGGATGGAGGGTGAGGGCTTGCCATTCTTATTTATTTAATCTTATTTCAGTAGGTTTTATCCCTAACATTATTTATTACATTTTCATGCATAGTTTAGTTTACAGAATTAAATGCCTCTAAATACTATACATATACAGTATATATTTGAAAAAGTTTTTATTCATTTCCTTAAATCATGTTTTTATTGTTTTATTGTGTTAGTTACCTGTATTTTTTTAGTTATTATTATTTAATCAAAACAGCCCAACTGCAGTTTGATTGATATTAATTGGAATGCAGGACCAAAAAAAAAAACACGATTTTTGAACATTTTTAAAAACAGAGTTCTGTTTTTGCAAATGGACTCTTCCTGTGTGTGTGTGTGTGTGTTTTTATTTTTTTGCTGTATGGGTTTCATCTGCTCATGTTGCCTTCTTGCAGTGTGCTGATTCATTCGTCCTCCAGCTCCAGGCGCCGCTGTTTGCAGTCTGTCAGTCTTTCTGAGGGGGTTCACTCTCTGACGTAAGTGTCTTTTGAATATCTGTCAGTTTAGTAAATGAAATTCCTGAGGTTTCTGATGGAATTCCTCCTGTATGTAAAGGTATTCTCAGGGCGAGGTGATCGCTGGCTTGGCTAATGGGACGCTTGCATTCTTCACCCACAGTTCAGGTGTGTGTTTTTGCGGTTTAGTCTGCTTGGGTGTGTTTTTTAAGATAACAATTTTACTTATGACTTGTAATTATCATTTTCCTAGGCATCTGGAATCTCCAGTCTCAAGAGGTGCTTTCGTTCGGCACGCCACCTTTGCAGCCCGTTCGCTGCTGTCTAGCAAAAGAGGGCTGTCTTTGGGTGTGCTACTGGAATAAAGTTTACATGATCAGTGTGAAAATTCGGAAAGTAGAGGTTGGTCTCTGCTGTCATTGATTGTTCATCGTGTGCTTCACAACCCTCACTCATTCACGTTTCTCTTTCTGTCCATTTAGAGATCGTTCACAGTGTCTGAGCGAAGTGAGCAGCAGGTGCGTTTTCTGTGCGCGGCAGGAAGTGGCGTTTGGGCTGCCTGCCGTTTGGATCCAATTCTTAGGCTTTTTGATTGGACAACTGGCCGTCCTCTACAGGAAGTAGATTTATCGTCTGTAGTGACTAAAGCTTTAGGTATTTGATTTGTATTTATTCATTAATATGGGTAATTGATTGAATTTTACATGCATGGGTGTCTACTATTCCAAAGCAGTAGTGATTTTTTTTTTTTCTTTGACTATCTTTATCCAGCAAGGATGCATTAAAAGTTAATAAAAGTGACAGATGATTATGTTGTATGTGATTTTTTTATTTTTTATTTAATCTGCCTGGGTCTCCATTTCGCAGGCTCTGCATTCCTGTCTCTCTCTCCTCTTCAGATCACAGCCTTGTCTGTGGTCAGTTGGCGGTTGTGGGTGGGAACAGGAAGTGGGGCTATCTTCTCAGTTCCACTGTCCCTCAGTGAGTGTTTTTTTCCCCTAACTAAAATTAACTATTCTTAAATGGTTTTGTGAAACTTACACATTTTTTTGATCTACATTGTTTTGTTTTTTGGCAGCTTCAGAGTCCTGCTCTATACCATACTGCTCTCTTGCTTCAGCTCAGCTCTGTTACCATGGCCATCGACAAGCAGTTAAATTCATCATTTCTGCTCCAGGTTCGAAACAAATATTGTTTACATTCAGTAACAGTAGATGGAAGATCAAAGATACTTTGTTTCTTTTTGATCGTTTTTTTCTAACCAATGCAGACTGCCGTAGTTCCTCCAATTCACCAGATGGCGCTGCTACTACCTCTCAGCTCATTCTCAGTGGCGGGGAAGGATACATCAACTTCCGAATTGGTGCGACTTTCCTTTTGGCAGTTATTATACCACAACTTTATATATATATATTTTTTTTTTTTCCATTGAGAATGTTTTTTTAAAGATAAGAATATAATTCACTATTCTTTTCTTCTTTAGGAGATGATGGAAGTGATGGGGCCAGTGAGTCTGTCCTACAGAGATCAGAACGAAGTCACATGATTATTTGGCAGAGCCCCACCCCCTCTGTCCCAAGCCCCACCCCCTCTGTCCCAAACCCCGCCCTCTGAAAGCACTTCAGCTGTTCAGGATAAGATCAAGATAAGATTGAGCGTACTACATAGAATGCATTACTTTTCTTCTGTCCCCCTTCTGTAGATGCTCCCAAAGGGAAGTAAAGGGCTAAAGTCAAAGTAAGGCATTAAGTAATTTTGGACCTACAAATCTTCATTCTGCACTTTCAATTTAGTTTATTTTTTTTTTTTTGGGGGGGTGGGTGAACTGACTTTAAATTACATTGTATTTTTTGTTTAAGTCCCATAACTGCTCCACAGACTTCTCTCCAGTGTGCCTTAGTGTGTGTTTTCAAATTCTGCCTTGTATTTGACCAGTGATTTTTTTATTGTACACAATCATCCTAAATACTGGAACCAAGATGGGTTGTAATTGCAATGCTAGGCCAGGAACTATTAATATTATTTTTATTTCATTTTATTATTTTTATTTTAAATCATGAGGAGTGATGCAACTGATATGCTGCTGGTCATGACATGAAGTATTTTCAAAAATAGTCTGTTGGTTGCTTGTCGTGCATTAGATCAACTGGAAACTCGCACAAAGAAAAGTAACATCAATATGACAAGAAACTGACCAAGATTGACACACTACCTACATTCTGTGACCTTGACATCTATAGTGCATATACTTCAATCTGAACAAAAAGGTTATTTTTCTTTAGGTTTGGTGTTTATGGTGAGGTTTTATTTTTCATTTTATTATTATTGGTCTATTTGTTGTGAAATCAATGGAAGCTTCAGTATGGCGATATTTTGCAGTATTTTTTGAATGGGTGAATGTGTGGTTCTACCTATTTAATAAGTGAGAGAGAGAAAGTGACAATGTTTTGATAACTGGAAAATGTTATGAAAATGTGCAACTGTGTAAATACATTTTCACTCTAATTATAAATTGTGTTGAGTTTTGTTCTGAAAATGATTCAGTATTAAAATAAAGCACCAATGCTGCATGTTCAATTTTAAATTATGAAAAATGTATCAAATTAATCACCCATGTTTTGCACAACAGAAGATATATATATAGAAAAGTTTTGCTGCAAAAAAGAAATACAGAATTACGTATACAAAACACTCAAAATGTACAATGCACAGTACCACATAACTGCAATTTCATAGTTTTTGTAGTAGTATTAGTAGCAAACACTACATTGTAACAACCATACTGTAACTGCCAGCCTTCATCCTTGCCTTATCGTTCCATTTTTTTTCTTTTGCAACTGAGATTTTGGCCTTATTTGCTCTTTGTGTGTGCTCTCAGCCGTGCCCAGGGGTCAGGGTGTGCTGTGGCCGCGGTGGGGTTTCCGTATGCGGCGGCTCAGGGTGCGAACGAGCCGGTCCACGGCATTGCGTTTGTGTGTCAGCTCATTCCCTGATATCAAACCCTCAATATTCCCACTGTACCACATGACCCAGCCCCCCATAGACATCAACACCAGCAGAGCTCCCGAATACACCAACAGATCACCAAAGTCACGACCCCCGATTTCAAGCGGGACGAAGACGCCGATCAGAAGAGCAGACACACCGAAAAGATCCATAAGGACTGCAAACACCAGGACAAACTTACAGTGGGTCAGTCCAACACGGTCAGGTGTAGACATGGTGAACGCCCTTCTGCCACGAGGAGAGAAGCATTAAAGAATAATATTAAAACTATAAGAATCACAGCTCTAGTAGGAACGGTTTTGATTTTACTAACTCAATACAGATATACATAGGATATTATTTTATTTTACAGCAATAGGCATATAGTCTATCTTAATGTAAAGTAAAGCACAATAAAGTATTACGGTTAATAAAACAGAAGATATATTTTAGGTGAAAAAAAAATGCTTGGGGAAAAAACAACCTGTTGCACCTGTTTTGCTTTAGCAATAATCGAGCACTGCTTCCCAAATAAAGAAAACCAAGTAAACACTGAGAGATTATCATTTTACTTACCTTTTATGACAGAAATTATATTCGTTTGCGAAACTGTGATGAAAGACTCTTTCATTTAGATAATAAACATTTTTGGTCGTTTGTGTTTTTCCGGGATTTGCCACCTCGCTCAAACTAGCTGCGACGTCACGCAGGTGGTGTCACGTGACACGACTCTCTTAAACGTCATTCATTCACTCGTTTCCCGGTAACGTTACGTTTCCCCAAAATTATAACAAGACTTAAAACATAAGCGGATGTGACGGTGGGACTTTTTAATGGTTTCATTCCAGTATAAACACCTTTCATACCGATTTAGAGATTTCCTGCAAACCAGATGACGTTTCTCAAAACTAAAACCAAAACCATAACGTAATTGTTCGAGGATTAACTGACAAAACACTCATTCACTCGTTCAAAAGTGTGTGAATCTCAGTGAAGGTTTAGTTTCGTGCAGACTAGGCTCTATTTGAGGAATGAGTTGTATTTTTCAGGAAATGTATCATAGCTCTTGAAAAAAGTCCCTTTTTGATAAGTTTGCGTATAAACGCTATTTAAAAATGTACTTTGTATATCATATGAAATAATAGTCAGAAAAAAATATTATTTTTCTTTAAATGTAATAAAATTGAGGTGTTTTTCCTTCTCAGGTGTGATATCTTACTAGTCTATAATATGATGTCACACCTGAGGAGGAAAAAACACATCAATTTTATTAAAGGGGTCATATGATGCGATTTCATTTTTTCCTTTCTCTTTCAGTCTGAGCAAAAATATGCAAGTTGGTTGTAATGAGATCCTTAACCCTCTATGGTATGCATTATGTTCTAACCATGAAGTAATTTTTCAAGTGGGAAAAGTTGCCATATGGCAACGCTGTACCAACAATGGAAAATGGTCAAATAAGTAGGCTAGTTTTTCTATAAAATTATTTTCTTTTCTAATTAAATGCACATTTCTTTTAAATATTGATAGATTTATATATTTGGAACTCATGCAAACCAAAAATAAGTAGATCCCTATCATTTAACCTTCACTGTAGGCTAAGTCATCCTCACTCTTATCACATGGAAGAGTTAACTCTGTATTCTTCCTATTGGCCTTTCTGTAAAACATTGCTGTATTAATTTTTTTGAAAAGAATATACTTTTTTTTTTTTTTATACATAAATATACAACTATACTACAATAAACACTTCAAATAAGTAATAAATCCAATCATATTAATGATACTCCTATCTATATCTATATAAATCCCAATGGGGAAATACATTACTGCAGTTCCACTGTGGTACAGCATTGCCATATGACAACAATTTCTGAAGATGAACGAAGGTCTTACGGGTTTGGAATGACATGAGGGTGAGTAGTTAATGACAGAATTTTCATTTTTGGGTGAACTATCCCTTTAACAGAGCAATTTCTGGAGCACTTTAACAGGTGAGGGTGACAGTGGGAAAGAGTTTTGGAAGGACGTCCAGATGTCATGTGACTTAAAAACAGCACATCATTGGCTACCAAAGGGTTAGTTCACCCAAAAATGAAAATTAGCCCATGTTTTACTCACCCTCAAGGCATCCTATGTGTATATGACTTTCTTCTTTCAGACAAATAAAATTGGAGTTATATTAAAAATTGTCCTTGTTCTTCCAAGCTTTATAATGGCAGTGGGCGGGTGTTTTTGTTCAACAGTCCAAAAGTAGTCAAATAAAGCATATCCATCCATATTAAAATGTGTCTCACACGGCTCCGAGGGGTGAATAAAGGCCTCCTGTAGCGAATCAATCCGTTTTTGTAAGAAAACTATCAATATTTAAAACGTTATTAACACTTTTCTCTCACTTCCACTAACTGTTATACGTGCAAGCCGTTCAGAGCGGATGACGTAGGACGTATGTGTATATAGCTCTGATTGGATTTGTCTGAAAGAAGAACG
>NW_015625034.1:1121489-1124489 GCF_001515625.1 Sinocyclocheilus rhinocerous
ATTTCAAGGATTTGCCACTGATGATTCAAACGCGGGTTTTGGGCAGTGTGGATTAACGTTAGCACTTGTTGTTTGTCATTTCTCTGATCACAAATACAGACAGGGTTTTATGTTTACGCGGCACGATGCAACGCAACGCGTAAAAAGACAGTATAAGTCATTATAATCAGTAATTATGTCCCCACTGGATGCAACAAATGCCTCGTTTGTAATGGGTTTTAATGTTTTTGTGCTCCGGCTGGGACACGCCATCACAGTATGGTAGGGGCGTAACATTTCCGTCTCACGCTTGAGGCTAAAATGCCGGCAGTTCTGACTCACGTAAGTACGTTTTCATTTAAAGGATTTGCCACTGATGATTCAAACGCTTGTTTTGGGCAGTGTAGAATAGCACTTGTTGTTTGTCATTTCTCTGATCACAAATGCAGACATGGTTTTATGTTTACGCGGCGCAATGCAACGCAACGCGTAAAAAGACAGTCATTATAATCAGTAATTATGTCCCCGCTGGATGCAACAAATGCCTCGTTTGTAATGGGTTTTCATGTTTTTGTGTCGTTGCTCCGGCCGGGACACGGCATCAACACAGTATGGTGAGGGGCGTAACATTTCCGTCTCACGCTTGAGGTATTCGGCCAATCACAATGCACTGGATAGCTGGCCAATCACAGCACACCTCGCTTTTTTAGATCGATGAGCTTTGTAAAAATCGACGCGTTTCAGAAGGCGGGGCATAGAGGAGAAACAATAATGTACAGTATGTGGAAAATAATGTGTTTTTTTTACTTTAAACCGCATAAACACATTTCATTACACCAAATACACAAAATAATGTTCTTTTTAGCAGCATCATATGACCCCTTTAAGAGGCCCAGTCTGAGCAAAAATATGCAAGTTGGTTGTAATGAGATCCTTAACCCTCTATGGTATGCATTATGTTCTAACCATGAAGTAATTTTTCAAGTGGGAAAAGTTGCCATATGGCAACGCTGTACCAACAATGGAAAATGGTCAAATAAGTAGGCTAGTTTTTCTATAAAATTATTTTCTTTTCTAATTAAATGCACATTTCTTTTAAATATTGATAGATTTATATATTTGGAACTCATGCAAACCAAAAATAAGTAGATCCCTATCATTTAACCTTCACTGTAGGCTAAGTCATCCTCACTCTTATCACATGGAAGAGTTAACTCTGTATTCTTCCTATTGGCCTTTCTGTAAAACATTGCTGTATTAATTTTTTTGAAAAGAATATACTTTTTTTTTTTTTTATACATAAATATACAACTATACTACAATAAACACTTCAAATAAGTAATAAATCCAATCATATTAATGATACTCCTATCTATATCTATATAAATCCCAATGGGGAAATACATTACTGCAGTTCCACTGTGGTACAGCATTGCCATATGACAACAATTTCTGAAGATGAACGAAGGTCTTACGGGTTTGGAATGACATGAGGGTGAGTAGTTAATGACAGAATTTTCATTTTTGGGTGAACTATCCCTTTAACAGAGCAATTTCTGGAGCACTTTAACAGGTGAGGGTGACAGTGGGAAAGAGTTTTGGAAGGACGTCCAGATGTCATGTGACTTAAAAACAGCACATCATTGGCTACCAAAGGGTTAGTTCACCCAAAAATGAAAATTAGCCCATGTTTTACTCACCCTCAAGGCATCCTATGTGTATATGACTTTCTTCTTTCAGACAAATAAAATTGGAGTTATATTAAAAATTGTCCTTGTTCTTCCAAGCTTTATAATGGCAGTGGGCGGGTGTTTTTGTTCAACAGTCCAAAAGTAGTCAAATAAAGCATATCCATCCATATTAAAATGTGTCTCACACGGCTCCGAGGGGTGAATAAAGGCCTCCTGTAGCGAATCAATCCGTTTTTGTAAGAAAACTATCAATATTTAAAACGTTATTAACACTTTTCTCTCACTTCCACTAACTGTTATACCTGCAAGCTGTTCCAGGAGGAAGACGTAGGACGTATGTGTCGCGCACACGCCTCTGAGATATGCTAGTCTCGCAAGTTTGTTTACAGGAGCAAAGGAAGCAAAGTTTTCTTACTTTAGCAAAGGAAAACCAGTCTCCTCTTGGCTTATATAGAAATCCTCCTACATTTTTCTTTACAAATCCTCGTTTTGTGTTTCTAATTTGAGACTGTGAATTTTGTTTTGTTCTCTCTCCGTGGCGCTTCTGCGTTCGTCACTAATGCGTGCGTGACGCATACATCCTACGTCATCTGCCGGAACAGCTTCCACTGACGACAGTTAGCGGAACTAAGAAAAATGTTTATAACGTTTTAAATATGGATATTTTCCCTACAAAAATGCATCGATTCACTACAGGAGGCCTTTATTCACCCCCCGGAGCCGTGTGAGGCACGTTTTATATGGATGGATGCGCTTTATTTGACTTCTTTTGGACTGTTGAAAAAAACACCCGCCCACTGCAATGATAATGCTTCGAGGAGCAAGGATAATTTTTAATATTAATTCAATTGGATTTGTCTGAAAGAAGAAAGTCATATACACCTAGGATGTCTTGAGGGTAAGTAAAACATGGGCTAATTTTCACGTTTGGGTGAACTAACCCTATAAGGCCTGCCCTGTTAATTCCAATAAAGCAATATATGACACTGGACCAAAAAAACAGTCTTAATTCGCACGGGTATATTTGTAGCAATTACCCAAACATTGTATGGGTCAAAATTATCGATTTTTCTTTTATGCCAAAAATCATTAGGATATTAGATAAAGATCATGTTTCATGAAGATATTTTGTAAATTTCCTACTGTAAATATATCAAAACTTAATTTTTGATTAGTAATATGCATTGCTAAGGACTTCATTTGGACAACTTTAAAGGCGATTTTCTCAGTATTTAGATTTTTTTGCACCCTCAGATTCCAGATTTTCAAATAGTTGTATCTCAGCCAAATATTGTACTATCCTAACAAACCATACATCAATGAAAAGCTT
>NW_015625034.1:1133240-1135642 GCF_001515625.1 Sinocyclocheilus rhinocerous
TTTTCTCAATATTTAGATTTTTTTGCACCCTCAGATTCCAGATTTTCAAATAGTTGTATCTCGGCCAAATAATGTCCTATCCTAACAAACCATACATCGATGGAAAGCTTATTGTTTCAACTGTATAAATCTCAATTTCAAAAAATGTACCCTTATGACTGGTTTTGTGATCCAGGGTCACATATTGTATTTTTTTTCAGAAAAACAAGAAGATGAGTAGAAATTAATTGTTGCCATATGGCAACTCCGTACTATAGAGGGTTAAGAGTATAGCAGGCTACTTACAAAAAATGCCTGTAAATATCAGTTGTCACTTTTTATTTTAAAAAAATATAATGCAATGCAATACAATGAGTGAGATATGTACAAACAAATGTGTGTGATTACAGAGTGAAAAAAAAAAAACTAATACTGTCGTCTTATACTGTATAAGAACCTGTAAGGACTTCCATTCCATTCGTTCTTTTAGTTTCATGGAAAAAGTCATTTAGGAGCAACTCTAACATTAGATCCTGGAGGACAGAGGTAAAGTCACATGACATGAAAATGATGTATGAATAATTAGATAAACCTAAAAATTGTTATTTCTTCAGTCCATGTTCATCTTGAAATAATTTACTAACATTATAAAAGTTATTAGATACATGTACCATGTGGATACTTTTATAATTATACTAAAAGGTATTTTACTTAATAATAAAAAGCATGAACTACCAGTCAAGAGGAACACAGTAGTAGATTGTGTACAACAGATTTTCACCCAACTTTTGACCATGTTAATAATTTAGAAACTCATGTATCAAATATAATAAATACATTGTGCTTTATAAGGCTACATCTTAATTCAGCTGAAAATAAAGGGAAAGTAGATTCCATATATTCTGACATTTTTGTCTGAGATATTTGTTCATGCTGGAGGCAGAGCTGTGTTCTTCGGTCATACTTCAGACTAACCTTCACATAATTTCTGAGGAAAAAAATAAGGCTTTCCTGCCGTTTGGTTTGCGTTTAAAAGGCACACACTTCCATGAAATGCTATCAAAGGACTTTTTGAAGTATCCAGACTGACATCCACACACGGTGTTATTTTGGGGTGTACATGGTGAAATCACCACCGCATCTGTCGGAGAAGCAGTCAAAGAAAAAAGAGTGAACATCTAAACAAAATCAACACCGCAAAATATGTACAGTATATACGTCATTTAAATTTTAAGTTCATTACAGAAGTCATGAAAGGAAATGAAACTGTATCATAGGCTACTTGCTTGGCTTGGTGCATTTCTCGCATCTGAAGCAGTTTGGGAAATAGTTCATCTTGTCTAGGTATGTCCCATTCGAACATTTCTCACATTGAGATGACAAGTCACTAGTGCATTTTCTTACGAATTTATACCCTGAAGAAAAATACATGACAGATGAAGAGATTAAACAGGCTATTTCCCTGAAAAACTGTTATTCCGCTGGTATTAGTTAAACATTTCAGACAGTGTACCTGGAGCACATTTGTCACAGCAGAGCCCGTCGCTCCAGTATTCATTTTTAGAACAATCACTTTTGCTGCTGACGCTGCGCTGCCCCGTCACGACGCCTACGATCTGAGGTAAAACAGTTCATGACAGTTAAAAGGGTAACAGTTCATAACAGTTGAATTTATGGCTTGGTATTGCGCAAATGGATGATGTCATCACTGGGCTAACCCTTGAAACTGTAGTTTAACCTCAAAACATCTGCCAAATATCTGCTGTGTGACTAAGAACACAATCATTATGCACATATTTGTGAAATTTGAAATCTGCTCACTCACTAGTTTCTAATGACTTACCAATGATAACAAAATACACGGCAGGAGTTTCCAACTACGTTGTCCTTGGATGTGAAACATGGTTCTTATAATGCGTGCAGTCAACCCTTCTGGAAAAAGAAGAATATTTAAAAAATATTTTGAAATTTTGAAAGAATAAAGACCAGTGAAGTATATAAATATATATAAAAAATACAAAAATATACAGCTAGAATTATATATTTTTTATCCAGTTAAATGTTACATTCTGTGTGAGATATTTGTATATAACTGTATCTCAATATAATATTAATAAATTTGTAGAACTACAGAACAGAATACAAAGAAGAGCATGTGACTTTACCTCTGTCCTCCAGGATCTAATGTTAGAGTCGCTCCTAAATGACTGTTTCCTTCAAACTGAAAGAACGAATGGAATGGAAGTCCTTACAGGTTCTTATATAAGACGACAATATTAGTCATCCTTTTACAACATAATAGTAAAACTACATAACCACACAACTAATGTGGGGGGTACAATAGCCTAAATGTCGCAATAACAAAACATTAAACCGTTCCAGTCAGATTTAGTCATCATAGGAGGAACTGAATTGGAAAAAAC
>NW_015625034.1:1136103-1143781 GCF_001515625.1 Sinocyclocheilus rhinocerous
AATTATCAACTCATTAAATACCAATTATTAAATTAATAAACAGATGTATATAAATTCTAAAATTGTATTTATTTTGACCCCAATGATGGTAATGCATTGTAACTGCCATACATTTTCAATTCATTTTTTTTTTTTTTACACATTTTGGGCCAAAAGAGAATGTACTAAACAAGCCATAAACCAAATGTGACTTATTCCAGGAAATTGATTTTAGAGGGAAGTTAATTTCTCCAGCGACACCACACAAGTTCCCGCTCAGAAATGATGACTTTTTGTCAAGGTTTATAGGTTGAAACTCTAAGTTATAAGAAAATAGTCATTTGTTTCAAACTAAAGCCAGATATTGAGGCATTGTGGATCATTGGTCCCATCATTTTCATGAAAATTTCAAAATTCATAGTTAAATGTCTTCCCTTTCATTGTGTGAATGAGATCTTCATTGATAATGATGGACGAACCACATGTATCTGCATTTTTTTATTCATTTGTGGATGGACCGCAAAGACACTTAATCCTTTTAATTTTACTGTTCGATCAATATAGTAACAGAGCTTATAAACTGACATTAATATTTTTTTCTCGCATTATCCAACATCAAATAGGATTTTTGCCATAGTGACTTTCAGACTAGGGGACTGAAGATAAAAGTATTACGGCATGAATTGTGCTAAATGTGGACTATAAAGCATATATAATAAGGTATTATAAATAACGATATGAATAAAAGCTCATAGATAAAGCTGCTTTGAAACAATGTGTATTGAAAAGGTGCTATACAAATAAAATGGACATCACGATGAAACGTCAAGATACGGCATGAACAAAATGTTTATTATTAAAAATATAATTTTAATATTTATTAATTTTACATTTTTTTTATGTAACAGGGATTAAAAAAAAATGTAAATGAAAAAAATCTCTTTACCACTTTTATGTTTCACAAAAAAAGGAAAGTCATTTCTATAAAACTTGCCAAGTAAGTAAAGATAGAATAGAAAGCAAGCAAACTAGACAAACTAGTAAAGATGACAAATGGAAAGAAAAGGTGCACGGTGTTATCGCATCATCAGTCTACACCCATTGGGGCTTGACTCAGTAACCTTTGTTTTAAAAGCAAAGTTTAGTTACCATGACCATGCCAAAATACTATATAATTACTAAACCAGAATTATAATGACAGAATGTGTCATCTGGATTAATTACTACGTCCAGACATCCTAAAAATAGTGAATTTATGCATTCTATGTATTCTTTGTGAAAATATCTATTGAATGTTGCGTTAAGATCTGACAAAGAATACTTTAGATACGCATTACAAATGACATCAACAGACGTGTAGTACATGTGCATTCAGGATGGTAGCACCCTTTTATTTCCCAACTTGATGCTGTTCCCCCTTTTCATAATTTACTATTATGTAAAAGCCTTACCATGGACAGGGGCTAAAAAAGTTACAAATCTGCTGCATAAAATGTATTTTGCTGTTAAATAAATTTGCTGTTAAATAAATAAAACAGTCCTTTTAAAGGGCACACACTCCCATGAAATGCTATCAAATAACTTTTTGCGGTATCTAGACTGACATCCACACACGGGGTGTACATGCATGGTGAAATCACCACTGCATCTGTCGGAGAAGCAGTCAAAGAACAAAAGAGTGAACATCTAAACAAAATCAACACCGCAAAATATACATAAATGAAATGTTCATTTCATTACAGAAGTCATGAAAGGAAAATGAAACTGTATTATACTTAGTAGTCCATCTTGTCTAGGTATGTCCCTTCCGAACATTTCTCACATTGAGATACCATGCCACTAGAACATTTTCTCATCAACTTATGCCCTGAAGAAAAATACATGACCGAGATTAAACACTCTATTCCTCTGAAAAATTGTTGTTCCGATGGTATTGATTTCAGACAGTGTACCTGGAGCACATTTGTCAAAGCAGAGTCCGTCGCTCCTGTATTCATTTTTAGAACAATCCCTTCTGCTGCGTGGCCCTGCCGCAAAGTCTACCGTCTGTGGAAAAAGTGTAACCGTTCATGACAGTTAAAAGTGTAACAGTTCATGCAGTTGAACTTATGGCTTGGTATTGCGCAACTGGATGATGTCATCACTGGGTAACCCTTGAAACTGTAGTTTAACCTCGAAACATCTGCCAAATATCTGCTGTGTGATTAATAACACAATTATTATGCACATATCTGTAAAATTTGAAATCTGCTCACTAGTTTCCTATGACTCACCAGTAATAGCAAAAAAATGCACAGCAGGAGTTTCCTCATGCTTCGTCCTTGGATGTGAAACGGTTCTTATAACGGGTGCAATCAACCCTTCAAAAAAAGAAGAAGGTTTAATAGTATATAGAGGTGCATCTCAATAAATTAGAATGTCGTGAAAAAGTTCATTTATTTCAGTAATTCAACTCAAATTGTGAAACTCGTGTATTAAATAAATTCAATGCACACAGACTGAAGTAGTTTAAGTCTTTGGTTCTTTTAATTGTGATGATATTTACACATTTTCTGAATAAATAAGGTTTCCATTGATGTATGGTATGTAAGGATAGGACAATATTTGGCTGAGATACAACTATTTGAATATCTGGAATCTGAGGGTGCAAAAAAATCTAAATATTGAGAAAATCGCCTTTAAATTTGTTCAAATGAAGTTCTTATCAATGCATTTTACTAATCAAAAATTAAGTTTTGATATATTTACGGTAGGAAATTTACAAAATATCTTCATGGAACATGATCTTTACTTAATATTCTAATAATTTTTGGCATAAAAGAAAAATCTATAATTTTGACCCATACAACGTATTTTTGGCTATTGCAATAGCTGTGCTTTATGACTGGTTTTGTGGTCCAGGGTCACATATTTTAGTAGATAACTGAAATTCTGAAAGATTAAAGGACTAGTATATATTTTAATTGAATTGTGATATACAAAATATACAAGATACATATTCAGATAGTACAAATGTTTCAAAAACATCTAGAATTTATATATTTTTTATCCAGTTGAATGCCACGTTTTGTGTGAGATATAGTTGTATATAACTGTATCTTAATATAATATTAATTTATTTATTTGTAGAACTACAGAACTAACAAAAAGAAGAGCACATGAATTTACCTCTATCCTCCGGGATCTAATGTTAGAGTTGCTCCTAAATGACTGAAAGAACGAATGGAATGGAAGTCCTTACAGGTTCTTATATAAGAGGACAATATTAGTCATACTTTTACAACACAATAGTAAAACTACATAACCACACAACTAATGTGGGGGGTACAATAAATGTCGCAATAACAAAACATTAAACCTGTCCAGTCAGATTTAGTCATCACTACGAAGAACTGTGTAGTGCAAACCTGCAAGATTGTGCAAAAACAGCACGATCTTGCAGGTTTGCACTACACAACATCAGGATCAAGACCATTCCTAACGGAGCCTGCAAAACAGCTTCTCGTCCAGGCCCTTGTCATTTGCTGGACTATTGCGATGCTCTTAACAAAACAAGATACCACACAAGTTCCTGCTCAGAAACTTTTTGTCAAGGTTTATAGGTTGAAACTCAAGCCAGATTTGAAACTAAAGCCAGATATTGAGGCATTGTGAATCACTGGTCTCATCATTTTCATAAAAATATCAAAATTCATAATTAAATGTCTTCCCTTTCATTGTGTGAATGAGATCTTCATTGATAACGCTGGACGAATCATATGTACCTGGAGCTTTTCATTCATTTGTGGATGGACCTCAAAGACACTTTATCCTTTATTTTACTGATCAATCAATAAAGTAACAGCTTATAAACTGACGTTAATATTTTTTATCCAACATCAAATAGGGTTTTTGCCATAGTGGGTTTCACACTAGGGGACTGAAGATAAAAGTATTACGGCATGAATTTCTAATGTGCTAAATGTGGACTATAAAGTGTATTATAGCCTATTATAAAGGTATTATAAACAAGAACAATATGAACTTTCGGTATGAGCTGCTTTGAAACAATGTGTATTGTGAAAGGTGCTATACAAATAAAATGGAATCAAGATTGAGTGTGATACGGCATGAACAAAATTAAAAATTAAAAATATAATTTTAAGATTTAATATTTACTCATTTTCAATTTTTTTTATGTAAAAAGGTTGAGTTTTTTTAAGGGGCAAACAAAAATAAAAATTCTCAGAACCACTTTTAAGTTCCACAATAAAAGAGAAAGTCATACGGTTTTGGAACGACATGAGGGTGAGTAAATGATGACGACGAATTTTCCTATTTTTTTGGCAAATCATATCCTTTTACACACAATAGCCATGTTCTTACTCTAAAATCTTGCATTATTTGCTCATTTCTGAACTATGCTTTTTAATAGAACAGCATGATGTCACTATTTATCGCGTCATCAGTCTACACTCATTTGGGCTTGACTCCGTAACCTTCGTCTCAGAAGTTTAGTTACCATGACCATGCCAAAATACTATATAATTACTAAACCAGAATTATAATGACAGAATGCATCATCTGGATTAATTATTGCGTGCAGACATCGAGAAAAAAATTTGCAAATTTATGCATTCTTTGTGAAAATATCTATTGAATGTTGCGTTAAGATCTGACAAAGAATATTTTAGATACGCATTACAAATGACATCAACAGACGTGTAGTACGTGTGCATTCAGGATGGTAGCACCCTTTTATTTCCCAACTTGCTTTTATGTAAAAGTCTAACCATGGATAGGGGTAGAAAAGGTTACAAATCTGTATTTTACTGTTGCATAAATAGTATACAAAACACTAAAATCACAAAAGTATCCCTTTCATAACATAAAATGTTTCATCTCTGTAAACATTTCATTCATGGTAACTGCCTTTTGTAAGGCTATATTAAACTTTCATTTCCTTTTCTTCTCGTTTAGTTTAATAGGTGTCTGTCAGATTGATTAGAGAAGCATCTGAAGGAGGAAGACAGAAGGCATCAAATACAGCATTTACAGTATGCCATGTGGGACTGTAAATGGAGACGAGACCAGGAAATTACCATAAGTCACAGTGAAAGGACGAAACTAGACTGAGTCATATGGTACGGCGACACCATTTACTGTATTAGCTGTCCTACAGGACACCTCATGGCCGTGTCATATCTTAATCATAGTACCATTTGATGACACACTGGAGTCGCATTAAACTGAAAGAAGATCATACTGTTGTTTCTGTAAATAAACCAAATGTCAATACATATTACAAAGATCTTGCATTTTAAAACAATGGTTATGCAGACTGAAAATGTTTCACCCAGATGTTTCATCCGTTATATACTATACTAATATACACAGTGTTGGGTAAGGGTAAAGAACAACTAATTATTAACTACTTAAAAAAGTGTAATTGGATTATTGTACTAATTACTCATCCATTTCATAAATTATTCTTGACCTGACCAAAGTATTTTTAAAGGGAGAAGGTTTAAAGGGGTCATATGATGTTGCTAAAAAGAACACTATTTTGTGTATTTGGTGTAATGAAATGTGTTTATGCGGTTTAAGGTTAAAAAATTTGAAATTGCATCATATGACCCCTTTAACATTAAATTTCAAATTGATGTTAAATCCCCTATTGTTCGTCTATACAGTATTTAATGCAATTACATCAGAAGTAACTAAGTAAATATGAAATTAAAGATATTTAATCTCTCTTGCTTTACCTTCTCAAGGGAAAAGTAATTACAGTAGCCTAATTAAACACTGTCACAGAACACAGACTCATAATAATGAAAGTTTATTGACAAACGGGTAACAGAGTGATAGCAGATACTGAATATAAACAACAATCAGAGCAGATGAGTAATAAAGACACCACACACACCTTCTGAGATGATGGAATGAGTGTATCTTAGCAATGTCTCTTATCTTTGCAGGTCTTCAGGAGAAACAGGAATCTGGGACGGAAGAAGCACTGGAGACTGGAGCATGGAGAAACAAAACAGGCAAGTAGTCACAAGTAGCATAAATCGATACAGGGAGTCTTAGCCATAGACCATTTAGACATAATCAGTCCTATCGACGAGATCAGACCAACCATGTATGTTTGTGCTGGCTTATTTGGAGGAACTGATGAGGCTGATGGCAGACAGATGTGGTGATTGGAGTGTGCACAGGTAGTAGTCAGAGAGGATTATGGGAGATCTAGTGTGCTTATGTGACAGGCATAGTGAATGGAGTTTGTGATCGTGACAATAATGCATTACACAGTGTAGAATATACTATACATTATATGGGTCATTTCTGGGATTCAGTAATATCTCTGCTTGGAATGTTTTTCAAGCTGATCATTAGGCACATATAAAACGTCCAACAAATCATCATTTTTTTAAAACACCTTTTATTCTCAACCCCGTAACGGACAAAATAGGTTTGGTTTAAATAAGATTTTACACAGAACTTATTATAAAATAAACATCTACCTGCTCATGTGACCCTCATAACAATTTAATGACATAAAATGTAACTTTTATGATGATTTTTACATTTTTATGGGACTGAAGTTAAAAATAGACAGTTTTTATAAAAATGTTTTCAATTTAGATGTTTAACTAAACACAATTTTATTGTGTTAAATCATTAACAGGTCAAGTGGTAATCAGCAGGTCGATAATAGTGTGAAGTACAGTAGAAGACTGTAACACGGTTAAAGGGAGACAGTGCTTTCAAGTTTAATTTTCAGTTTTGTTTCTCTTTCATATTGTGCAATTCACTGAAAAAAAAAGATACTACATTTTGTTAAGGTAAGTGGTTGCAAACTATTTATTTTAGCTACATTTAATAAAAAAATATATATGTTGAAAGTTAGTCAGCTAAATTTGTTTATTTAAATGTAGCTAAAATAAATTTATTGCAACCACTTACCTTAAAAAATTAATTGAATCATTTTTTTCAGTGTGGTTGCTCAATGCTGTCTTTCTGCTGCGTTTGTGGGTGCCATTTCTGATGTAGGCTGCATGTCAACGTTAAGTCTATTCATAACAAAAATATATGTTGTCATTATTTTGGAAAAGAAACCATTACGATTTTATAGTTTTTTTATTAAAATGATTGATAAATGAAGTGAATAACTCAACCATGTCACAAGCAGTGTTGGGCAGTAACTAGTTACTAGTAACTTAGTTACTGTAATAATATTACTTTTTGCAGTAACTAGTAGTGTAACTAATTACTAATAAGATTTCAGTAATACAGTTACCATCCATAAAACAGCTTAGTTATTTACTTTTGATGCCTCAACCCCGCTGATTTAAAATCCAGCAATCAAATAATTCCTAGATTTATTTTCATCATTTTCACGACTCGCGCATGCATGTGATGTCCCCAGTGCAGCAGGCAAGCTTGGAATATAGAAAAGCTTACATTCAGCAGACAGAAATATTGCCTTATATTGATTTTGTCAGGAAAAAAGATGATCTGAACACTGTTGTGTAAGTTGTGGCTTTACTTTACTCTGACATTAAATCCCACCCACATCCCTCTGATCAGCATGTGGTACATTATATTACTATAATTAAAAATCTTTTTGGAAAATTAAACAGTTTCTTACAAACTTATGTGATTTGATAAAATACATAATGAAATATAATCGTATATGGGTAACGGAGAAATTACAATT
>NW_015625034.1:1144670-1184873 GCF_001515625.1 Sinocyclocheilus rhinocerous
TTTGATAAAATACATAATGAAATATAATCGTATATGGGTAACAGAGAAATTACAATTAGCTTCAAGCTACATGACAATTAATGAGATTAATACAACACTTCTACTTGAATGTCACTACCAATCAATATTGAGTGTTTGTAATAAGTTCTGACTGCGATCCAATGTGGATTTTGGTCAAATGAAATATGTTGTTAGTAACATTCTAGAAGAATTTTATGGGGAAGATACACAGTTACAACTTCTGTGGGGCGTGAAGAAAAAGTAATGTAACTAGTAGTGTAACTAATTACTGTTGCCAGAAAGTAATAAGTAAAGTAACAATATTACTTTTGAAAGGAGTAACTAGTAATGAGTAATATATTACATTCTTTGAGTAACTAGCCCAACACTGGTCACAAGTTTACAACCCTGAAACAATGAGAAATATACATATATGTGACAGGGTGTGTGATGGGTTTGTGCATGGTTTTTAATAAAATAAGTACATAGTTATGGATTAAAATCAAGTTTAGAAAAATAGTCATTTTCTGTCTTAATTTTATGTGTTGGGGTTGAGTTGTTAAGCTTGACAGTACCCTCCCTAACTATAATACAGCTCAAAATTGGGGGGGTTAGTCTGTTTATTTATCAAATATCTTGCACATTGTTTGTCAAATATTTTTCACAAGAAAGAAACAAATAAATACTTACATTATTACCATTTATACTCTGGGTACATTTCGTCAAGTAGCTACAAATTCAGTGAATTGCTTTAGAGACAAGACAAAATAACATTATTTTAACATTACTTTTATGATAATAAATTATTTCAATGCAAGTGCAACAATTTTATTCGTTACAATGGGCATACCAAAGTATTGTGAAAAGCTTTTAACACTTCATTTTGGTGAACCATCACTTGAAAAAGTCTGGGGGACTGAAATATTACTTTAATAATACTAAATATTATAATATAAATTACTAAATATTACAGAAAAAAATTCCTTCAAGGCTTTTATTTTGAACGTGCAGATTTGAAGGTGCCATAATAGTGTCTTTCTTCACGTTGTTTTTAGCACTGCTGCTGAGGGTGATTTAATTGTTATTGTTAGCAGGCTGATTCTTCAGCAAACACACAAACCGATGAAAGTGCATTGAGACACGCTTCGAATACGTGACAGGGAAGCACGATCACAAACGAACAACGGGTTGTACGTGTTTTGTGTCATCACGGGATAGAAATACTGCGTTTATTTGGGTAACTTAAATTCTGTATGGAACGGTCTAACGATTAGCTAGTTTTGCTAGTCATCTCAGTGCAATTAAACAAATGGTGTATTATCCCTCCACCACTACACTAACCGTGAATAGCCTGATCTGTATTTTTGTTATCAAGAAGAGTGCAGCTCATGTCATAACCTGTCTATGTAATTGTTTTGGTTGTGGATGGCTGGTGTTGGGGTGATTGAAAGATAGTGACAGTCAGTTTGCCTGTTTTACTGTAAAACGTGACAGCCGCTCTCTGTGTCTGAACCGGCGGAAATATGAATGATGCGGATGCAGCCTCAAGGAAGCACGCGAGTTCCCGAGAGCTCCAGAGTGAGTGCACGCGCTATAATAACACAGTCATAAATGCACTTTGGAGCTGATGCCGTGACACCTGTGAATTTCCCAGAATAATAATGTCCGTCCTACGTGTCTTTAATCACCTTTCTTCAGCTCCCAAGAATGAGGATGCGTATGAAATCTCCATTCCTTTTGAGGACAACAACTTTGATCAGCAGGGAGGCTTCTACAACCAGAATGACCAGAACTTTGACGGTCAGTTCAGTTTATTATCATTATCACTTGTTATTGTTCGAGTGTTTTAGCGAATGTTAACGGTTTAGTTCACCCAAAAATGAAAATTCTGTCATTTACTCTCGTTCAAACTCTCAAAGGCCCGTTCACACAAAGAACGATACATCAATAACTAACGTTACACTATATTAGCATCCACACTAACTAGCTTGAATTAGAACAGTTATTAAAACGTTATAGTCAGTGTTTTGTGAAGGTTACTTTGGAAATGTAATAGGTTACAGATTACAAGTTACCCTATTTAAAATGTAATCAGTAGTGTAGCTATTTCAGTTACTTTATTAAAGTAATGTAACTGATTACATTTGATTACTTTTTGATTACTTTTCTAAATTTAATCATTTTCAAACATGTAAACCAGGCAGGGTTAACCTTATAGTAGAACTCAACACTGATTAATGTCATTTTCCAAATCCTTCATCACTTGAATTAAGATTATAATCATTTAATTTTAAAAGCACAGCCACCACATAATAAGACTTACTTTGAGATCATGCTGAGGTTAAATACAGATTTAAAACCATAACAAGAAATAGTTTAGTAGCTATCTATGATGTTTCTGAAATCTAATTTTTATGACAGGAAACACTGGCATCTCACAAAGCCTTGGAAAAACAGTTAATTAAAAAAATAATAATAATAAAGCATATACATAAACCCAAATAGGAAATAAAACGGTTATGGAATAAGCATGTGTGCTATTCTGTGTCCTAAACTCCTGAAACATTGGTATCTCATATTTTACAGCAGTCAATGTAATTTATGAAAGAAGTCTATTAAATCTGTATGTGGGTGTGTGTGAAAAAAATCAGATGCAACCCCCTTGTAATCATTAACATTTTCACAAGTAACTGTAATTTAATTACACATTTTTTTATCAGTAACTGTAACTGATTACAATTACATTTATTTTGTAATAAAATTACGTAATTTAGTTAGCCTACATGTGACTAGTTACTCCCAACACTGCTGATAGTATCATCCTTGGTGTGAACAGCCCTTAAGAATTTCGTTCATTAATATCAAATTTAGATATTATTAATATTCTCTCATATTTATTCTCATTGGTTCTTGCGTATAAAGCATGCATAGCTGAGCTTCTGTGTTTACCATATTTGATGTGCTCTATGTACTGTATCTGCGTTGATCGATGTTCATATATTAATAAAAGCTTCAATTATTGTTTATATAAAGCTATCGTGTCTCTTTAGAAAACTTGGATTTCAAAGACTTGTTTCCTATGGATTACTTATATGATTTGTACTTTTTGATGCCTGAAAGTTTTGGTTTCATATACTTTGAGTGTATGTGCAGAAATGATGAGAGAATATTCAAATTATCCTTATTTTTGTTGAACAGAAATTGTATGTGTTTGAAAGGACACTAAGGCGAGTAAATAAAGACAGAATACATTATAATTTTTGGGTGAACTACGTATAGGTCAACATGTGATGATATTTGCTTGTGTTGTGATGCAGGTAGTGATCCGCCAGCACCGAGCAGCTCGTACCTGCTAATCACTAACCTGCGCACACAACTGCAGATCTCACTGGAGAAAAATTCATGGCTGCAGAAACGCATCGAGGACCTGGAGGAGGAGAGGGACTTCCTGCGCTGTCAGCTCGATCGGTTCATCTTCTCGACCAAGAGTCAGGAAAGCAACGGTGAGACGAGGACAGAACCAGAGGGAGAGAAGAGACAGAGAGTGAGCGAACACTGTGCTAATAGAGGATATTTAGTGCCACAAGAAAAAGTTAGTTGATGCGGTCAAAGGTCATTTGAGAAATAGTGGAATGTTTGGGAAAACTGTCATGTTCCACCTTAGTTTGTGCCTTTTCCCATAAACACCGTTCAGTTTACATAGTTTCATTTGTTATGCATACATGCTTTGTGTAGTGAAAGACAGGGGGTTAGATTTATAAAGTAAAATCAGTACTGAATAAATCTTATGTGTGCAAATTCAGTAAACAGTCTAATTCCAATCTACAAACCAGCTACATTATGCCCCAATTGTATGCATATTAAGTGTATTATGGACTTTGCTGCTACCGTCCACAGAAAAGAAAGAAAGGTGATAAACAGTTTTATTTTAAAAAGATGTTCTTGTACATTCTCTTATGATCATGGCTGCAGTAAATCATCATATGACGCAGAAGTCAGGCTGGGTATTAATACAGATTTCCCAAAGACTGACAGGAAGAAAACTGGATTTCTCTTTTCCCTGCAGGTAATGATTCCAGGAGTTTTTCTTGGAGAAGGAGAAGAGAAAATGATCGGGGTAACAACTTCTTTGACTTTCTACATTAGACTCATCTAATATTACTTATACTATTATAGTATTATAGTTTTTATTAATATTTAGAGTTTTTATTTTTATATTTTCAACTTTCATTTTGGTTACATTTTTTGAAATGTTATGTTCTTTTGTAATTTTGATCAGTTTTTTTTGTTTAAATCTTACTGTTTCAGTTTTAGTTCACATTAGCTTATTTATTTCCAGTTAGTAATTTTAGTGTTTTAACATATACTTGCTTCAGTTAATTGTCAAGGCAACATTTCTAATTTTCATTTATTTATTAGTTTTTCATGTAATATTTAGATTTTAGCTTATTTCAATTAATAAAATGTTTAATAATAGTTTGATTTAGTTATAATAAAATGATAATATCCATGTGCAGAACATGAATAAAACATCATACTTTAAAAATTCAGACGCTTCTTTTCACTTCTGGCCAAAGTCTGTGCTGTGTTGTCCTAACATGGTAAGGGCGAGAGTCCTTGCTGCAACATAAAGATCACAGGGGCCAGTTGCACAAACTTAAGATTGGTTCATTCTAAACCAGAATTAGTCTGACCAGCTAGCAGTTAGCTGAGGGTAATGAGTCTCATTTTTCAGGTTCAAGATAGGCCAGCCTTTAATCATTTTTATGTAACTGACTGAAAAAAAAAGTTAGGACCAGTCTTAAGGAAAAAAATCAGGCAACTAACTAGTAAGACTTGCCTAAGCCCATTATGCAACCGGCCACAGAATTAACTTTAATCATTAACGTTGCAGATCAACAAGTGGAGAGCCAGCGTTCGGCCAACCGTCAGTCATTCCAGCAGAGGCCAACCCAACAGACTTCAGCCAATCCCAAGGCCCTGAGCTCTGTTCCTGGTCCAGTCAGTGCTCAGATAAGTTCCTTGTATGTATCTCCCCACCCTCAGCCTCTTTTGCAGGGCCACGGTGGCGGCAGCACCAGCAGCAGCTGCAGTAACAACAACAGGTCCCTCAGTGAACTGCAAGGTGGGTCTCAAATGTTTTTTTAACCTGTATTTGTGCTACATTGTCATTTTGGTTTAAATATTTACTGTATGTCTACAATAAGCATATTTACAGTTTATCTAAGAAGCTAACTTCAAAAACTTTTTTGAGTGACTATATATTTACCATACTTCCATGTATGTTTCCATGAGTTTAATATTTTTCTAAAATATGATTAAAATGTTATTTACAATTTTTTTGTTATTGCCGTCTTAATGTTTTTGTGGAAACCGCAATACATTTTTGCATGATTCTTTGATGAATCAAATTCAAAAGAACAGCATTTGAATAGAAATCTTTTGTTTTTTATTTTTTTCTGCTTCCACAGAATCCCTCTCTCTTCTGGGAGATGAAGAAGAGGATGACTACCTTGAGGATAGCTACCTAGAGGAAGAGGAAATGATGTCAAGAGAGGATGTGATGACAGATAACATGTCACTTCGGAACATTGGCTCAGCTGGAAGACCCACCGGCAGTCATCCAGCTCTGAAGAGAAGAAGGGTTTTCCGAATCGCCAGAGGGAGAGAAAGACAGAGAGGTGAGCGTGACAGTGTGAGGAAACATGACAAACAAGTGATTTTCTTCTGTTTCTGATCTCTTTCTTCATCTTTCTCTCCTTATTGCTGTTGTTCTAGTGAAAGATGCAGCAGGTGTGCTGTTCCGCTATAAAAAGATCCTGGTAACATACCAGAGGTTGAAGAACATGTCCAAGGCCTTCCAGATCCACGGTGTAGATCGTAATACGGTGGCCTCTACCACACCCATTGCTGAGCTTCTGCTGGTGGCTCCAGAGAAGGTGGCTGAGGTGGGTGAGTTTGACCCGTCTAAAGAAAAGCTTCTGGACTACGCCCGACGCTGTTATATCGCCCTCGACCCCCAGACTCTCAGCAAAGTGCAAGCTCTGAAGAAGAACAACCTCCTCCTGCCCATCTCATACAGGTATTAATACATACATACAGATGCTTAGCAATCATTGTATTCCTGTTCAATTCCTTTTTACTCTTTGTCACTCTTCCAGGACATAGTAATTTGACACAATTAATAAACTAAGTAGTTAAAATGAACTGCTTGTATGTACTGTTTATTATTTATATGCGTTTATGGACTATATTGTTTAATCAATATATTCTTAATAAATAGGTTCTTTAATAATAAATATTGTATTTTTAGGATGCACAGATATTAAAATTCGTGCCAATAGCGATGAGTTGAGAACTGTGTTTTTTCCCTTAAAAATTGGTTTTTAAATTGTATAAATCAACTTTAAATTTACAGTATTAAAAATAATATTCTTTTTGAAATTTGCTAAAGATTACATTTATCAGTGTTAAAATGCTGTTTGTGATTGTAAAATTGTGATCTTAAAGATTAAATGTGGTAGATGACAGCACAGGTAATTGAAATGTAAAAATAGTTAAAATGAGCATGCATAATTAAGTATTCAAAATCATAAATATCCATTATGAACTGAGATATAGCTTCATGAAAGAGCTTTATTTTTATCAGTGGGTTATTAACGACTTGTGTAAATCATAATACCATTCTTACATAATCTGTTGCATTTGATTCAATGTGGCAATTTAGATAAAAACACATTTATGAATGATTCAAAACTACACATTCTTACATAAGGCACAAAATCTTGTATTGACAAACACTTCAAAAAAACTGACCGTCGATTTTTTTTATGCTTCTCCAGGTTGAAAGGAACGGATAATCGATAATTGGAAGAATTAGCGGGGTGATTCTTATCCTGCTATACAGTGAAACCCTTCACTGTATTTTAATGTACCATAGGACACACATCTCAACCAACACATTGTTCTGTTCAGATCCGCTGTACTCTGAACCAAGTGTACTATTAGCTCTGTTCACTCACTCATAAAGCTGGACACTCAAAGCTGCGGGTGGGTTGCACACTTATGCTTTCAGGTTTGGTATTTTAAAAGAGAACTTGGTTCTCAAACCCATTTTACGTCATTCTTTCATAACAGACTTTTTAGTATCCCCTAATTGTTGCTCTAGTTAAAGGTCAAGAATTTACACTTTAGTTTAGTTTTTGTGATGTGCAGCTCTATAGCAGAAATTCTCTGTTGGGTCATTAGATCCACTCAGTTGTCCCAAGCGTGTGTCCTGGTTCTCCGTATCTCGTAGCACTTACTTGACAGACTGAAAGACTTTTGAAATGTAGGTTCTTCTAAAAAGTGGTGCACGCATAGACCCATGCACTCCTCCTATTTTAACACTGTGCTACTCTTCGCAAGCGGCACCTGTACGTTCTCATTAGAACCTCTTTGGATATGATTTGTGGAGTGTTCGTGCATGTGTCTCCCTTAATCATGGCCTGTCTCCTATTAGATGACACTGACTGTTCAGCATGTGCAAAGTTTATATAGTGTAAATCAGTGATAATACATATTAAAACAGTTGGTAATAGTACTAGTCTAGTCTAGTACCGCATAGTGCAGATGATAATGTTATGTGAGGGAGTGAGTGCAGAGATGTTCCTGTTCTACCTGGTGCTGAAGTTCTCATGAGTGTGTGTGTGTCTTTGATTGTGTGTTTGTCGAATTCACTGTCGACGTCTGGATGCATGTTGGGTGTTTGTTAATATGCAGCGTGCTTGAGATTAGACTATTCATGGCTTCTTCGAGCACATATTGAAACCTCCAAGTGGCTAATAAAAAACAGCAAGTTTCTCTTTACATCACAATCTTCTTCTTCCTAACCATCAGATCATGTTTGTGGGAACACTACAAAAAGTTTCAGTTTGTTAACATTAGTTAATACATTAGCCCCCGGTTTCACAGACAAGGCTTAAAAGGATAGTTCACCCAAAAATGAAAATTTGATGTTTATCTGCTTACCCCCAGGGAATCCAAGATGTCGGTGACTTTGTTTCTTCATTAGAACACAAACGAAGATTTTTAACTCAAACCGTTGCAGTCTGTCAGTCTTATAATGGAAGTGAATGGGAATCACGGCTTTGAGAGTAAAAAAAAACATACACAAACAAAACCAAATTAAACCCTGCGGCTCGTGAGGATACATTGATGTGTAAAGACACAAAACGATCGGTCTGTGCAAGAAACTAAACAGTATTTATATCGTTTTTTTACCTCTGATTCACGCAATGTCCGAACTGTTTGAACTGTCGTGAGCGGCGGCGCGTCTTCCTGAGCGCGTTCTCAGACGCGTCTTATTCTTCTTGCTTATAAGTGCATTACCACCACCGATCTCTCAAATGGACCATTGACACTCCATCTACAATCTCAATTAGGAGTGTCAATGGTCCACTTGAGAGATAGGTGGCGGTAATGCACTTATAAGTCTGCGATCCGCCGTAAAGCAAGAAGAAGAAGACACCTCAGGCGCCTGCTGTTGAGAACACGCTCAGGAGGACACGCCGCCGCTCAGGACAGTTCGAACAGTTTGGACATTGCGTGAATCAGAGGTAAAAAACAATATAAATACTGTTCAGTTTCTTGCACAGACCGATCGTTTTGTGTCTTTACACATCAATGTATCGTCACGAGCCGCAGGGTTTCATTTGGTTTTGTTTGTGTATGTTTTTTTTTTTACTCTCAAAGCCGCGATTCCCATTCACCTCCATTATAAGATTGACAGACTGCAACGGTTTGTGTTAAAAATCTTCGTTTATGTTCTAATGAAGAAACAAAGTCACCTACATCTTGGATGCCCTGGGGGTAAGCAGATAAACATCAAATTTTCATTTTTGGGTGAACTATCCCTTTAAGCCTAGTCCTAGACTAAAATGTAAATCTGAGCTGGTTCAACTGAAAGAAACTTGCACTGACTGATCTTAAAACATGTCAGTGCCTTTGTTTTGTCTTAAGATGCACACCAATAATGATTTTTTCTAAGGCATGTTTATAAAAATGACTTAAATGTCCTAATTGAACTATGGCCTAATCCTGGCTTTGGCTAAGCCCTGTCTATGAAACCGGGCCTAAACTAAAATGAACAGCATTACTATTGTTCATTGTTGATTTATTCCCATTTATACCCTAGTGAAAAATAAATATACTAAAATGTATTTAAAATACATTTATTTCATGCTAAGTATACTACATATACATTTACATATTTATGTACTTAATAAAAAATATCCTGCAATTGTACTTACGGTATACTAAACCGATATACTTAAAGTCTACTGAATCGGAACAACTAATTTTGTACTTAATGAACTTTAATTGTCCGTAAGTAGTGCTGAGGTCTTACTAAAGATATACTGAAGTACTGACTGTGCTAAAGTGGAACTGTTGCAAGTATACTTTAGGTACACTTTAAATATCTTACATTTAAAGACCAATATTATTCAAAGATCATACAATCCTCAACAGTTGTGACATTAAAACACATTTTAGGCTTAATATTAAAAAATGTGCATTGTGCACAAGTAGTAATAAAGTTTAATTAAAATTTTTATATCACTAAGTCTCAAACAATATGTCAGTAAATATGTTAAAGGGGTCATATGATGCTGCTAAAAATAACATTATTTTGTGTATTTGGTGTAATGAAATGTGTTTATGCGGTTTAAAGAACTATACTAAGAATGAAATGAATGTATTTTAAATATCACTTTTTTTTTTTTACTAGGGTAATACATTATTTATAAAACTTGAAATTCTAAAAATGTATTAGTCTATGTAGAAATGAACACTAACCTAAATTAATTCTTAAAATTATTTTCTTTTGTTAGTTCATGATACCTAATACATTAACTAATGTTAACAAATTGAACCTAATTGTGAAGTGTTACTGTATTTGCATTATCTTGTACTTTTTAATGTCATTTTCCTGTCTGCTACTATTGTTTACGGGTCAGGGCTCAAGTAGATTTCAGTTTCACCTCAGGAACCATCAGGAATATTTCAAGTACAGTTTAGTTGATCACAAAACCATTTTCCACTTTTGTGTTTTTTTAAAATTTATTTCCATATAGCCAAGAAGCTGTTTATATAGTTTGGTCTTTTTTGTCATACTTAAAGAAAGTAATTAAATTAAAGAAATGTTCATTGATTCGTCGTATTGTAAATCACACTAAAGCATTTGATTTCCTACTGAATCCTGTGCCACTTTACTCTTTCATTCCGATTCTTCTTTCTTAAGCTCTTGCTACCTAATGGCCTTCCCATAATTCTTCAAAGTGCACTTGATAAGACTAAAAACCCCATCTGCTAAACCATGAAATGTTCTTTCAGGAAACTAATTATCTGTTTATTTTTAAGGCATATTACAGTTATATGCTAATCAGTTTGAACAGGAATCAGAGATGGAATTACTCCATGAAAAATAATACTTGTAGCTTTTATGTTAAAAACCTATATTATGTACATTGTAGACAACCTTGGGTATTGTACACTTTTTGGTCTTAAAAAGTAGGCATCCGTAATTCTTGATCCTAAATCAAATTTGCACTTTGCTAAAGTCCACTGTTTTTCACAGCTATTAATAATTTGTCCTTTTGCATCTTGTGTCCTAGAGCACACCAACAACTCTTCAAACTGTATTCCCATCAGGCTGCAGTCCGGCAGCATTTATATTCCACGCTGAAGGGGATCTGATGTTTATAAATAACAGAGAACAAGTAGTTTTGGTGCAGTATTCAGCGTTACACGCCGACTTAGATCCAGCTTATGTCTTATGTCCAGCTGTCGTGGTTCCTCAGTGAGACGGCTTGCTCAGATTGAGGACAACAGACTGTAGTCCAAATCTCTGCCCATGAATGACTCCCCACTTCCAAATTTTAAGAAAGTCTTATAGCAACACTATGGAAGCTGCATAGATACTCATTTGGAGCAGGTACTGCATATGGATGCATTTGTGCCATTTGCAAAGTCCGTCAATGTCCATAAGGTATCTAAGAAGTTCAGTTGCTGTAATTCAGCATCTTGCCAGACACTTTTGCAGGGTGTGGAGTAGTACCCTGACATGGGTGAGGCCATCACACCCACATCACCCTTATCAGCTTGAGTGTATACACAAAATAAATAGAAACTTCCCATGAAGTTGAGACACAAATCCTTAAAGTTCTTGAAGGCTTTAAAGTAATACAAAAAAATTGTAATTGAAAAAGTCCACCTGAGAACATTGAAGGCTATACATATTGCTTCACATTGCAGCTGTAGCAATTTTCATGGTGTCCAGCAGATTGCGCTTTCTTGCTTTGTCACTGACTATTGTCTCCAGATGAGAGTCAGGGGCCCAACCACGTTGTCTGTCTGACAGACGAGTTCCTTCCACCCAGCCTGAATAAAAAGGAGAGAATCATAAATGGAATTTTGCACTGAGTTTGTAAAAACATCCATTAGCAATTCTTGAATTCTGCTTGTGACATAACAACGTTAGTATCTACTAGGAACTTGCTTTGTTGACTAGGAACTTGTTGAACTGTTCCTGAGAACAGACATATAGAATATGCTCAGTGGAGTTCATTTATCAGTACTATGAGGACACCTCATTAGTAATACAATCATATACAGTGTGTGGGAAAATATGCCTGTTAACATAAACTGTGGTAACTAGGAATGACCTAGTCATGAAAGAATGGTTATCAGTCTTAAAAATCTCTGTGTGCGCATTGTTAATAATACTGGTCCAAATAAGGAATACAGAGTCTATCCAGGTGCAGCTGGAACAGCCATCCCAAATATTTTTCTTAACCTTGAAAGAGTCACATGAATTTCACATCTGATGACAGAAGAACCCTCTCTAGGGCAAGTGACAAAAGCCTCTTGATTTAGAGCCAAATCCAACTGCTTCTGACTTTCACCATGCATTCTACAACGGTAGAGTCCAATCCTACTCCTGGAGGGCCACCTTCCAGCAGAGATTAGCTCCAGCCCTAATTAAGCACACCAGAACTAGCTAATCTAGGTTTTAAGGATCACAATAAGCTTCCAGGCAGGTGTGTTGGAGCTCATTTTTGCAGTAAGGTGGCCCTCTAGAAGCAAGATTGGACATCCCTGTTCTACAGTGACCTAAATCAGTGCTTCTCAAACCTTTCCTGGGGACCCCAACCACTGCATATTTTGTTTGTCTCCCTTATTTAACGCACCTAATTCAACTCATCAGCTCATTAGTAGATGAGTCCCCAGGACAGGTTTGAAAAGCACTGACCTAGATCTGGGGTTTCCAAATCTGGATCTGGAGAATCCGCAACACTGAACATTTTGTATGTCTCCTTAATCAAACACTCCTGATTCAAGCATATCCTCACCGGAGCTTACGCTACGCCTATGTCATCCGCTGGAACGCCACGCTCTTGTGAACGCGTGCACAACAACAACAACAGTTAGCGGAAGCTAGAGATTACGGTTTATGAAGTTTTAAAGCTGCAGTCCGTAAGTTTTGCCTCTTTGTCGCCATCTCTGTTTGAAACCTGCAATTGCAGTTATTTGTGGAATTATTTTCTTAAACGTGGGTTGTGTGTCGGCACGGCTCCAGCGCGGATGAATCTAATGTTTTGAGGAGTATGTGTGGCTGTCAGTCACCGCACCGGTGTGGATACTGTACTTAGGAATCACAGATTCTTACCTACGTCTAGGAATATATGACCTAAATAAGAATTTTCACCGTATATTGTCATCTAAACAAGTAACAAGTCTGACACTTTTGTTCTGACCAACTGAGGGAAAAGGATTACAATTGCACTACAATGGTGAATAATCTTAACAATCAGTTAGCTTATATCACATCAAACCGTGCAAATTATTATTACTGTTATACTTGTTCTCAAATTGTTCATGTTAACAGTTGGTCTGTATTCAAATTTGAATTGTATGACAATTAGAGATTAGACTGTACAGAAATTGAAATCTACATGTAACGCTAATAGCGTTACATGTAGATTTCAATTTCTGTACAGTCTAATCTCTAATTGTCATACAGTTCAAATTTAATATAAATAAGTTATTTTAATCCAAAAAGCAAATTATTCTTCCTTCGAACTGGTTCTCTTTGAAATACAAATACCAAAAAAAGAATAACTTGTGTAATCCCACGTAGGCTATCTGTAGTCAGATGCACATTTAAAACTGGAATATATTCCAATTTCAGTTGTATTTCATAAACACAATCCTTTATGGATTACAATCCGTGATCAAAATGATAAATGTAATTATTTCAGCTGTGAGAAAGGGCTATAAACGATCCTCCACCTGCAGGATCCTCACATGTGATAGCCTAGTAGCCGGGACAACTTCTTTATGTTTACAGACGTGACGTAATGACGCAGCAGCTTGCTCTAATTTCCTGCAAATTCCTACCAGTACCACTCAAATTAGAAAACATTATTATAAGCTTAACATTGTGAATCGGGCTAAAGTAAGGCAATAGTTTTGAACACTGGCTGGTTATGTACTTGCTCAAAAATTGATTTTGTATCATTTTTAACCAAAAAAAGTTACTGACTGCAGCTTTAAATATGGATATTTTTCTTACACAAATGCTTCGCTTCATGAGGCCTTTATAACCCCCCCCTCCCAATTTTCAATTTTGGGTGAACTATCCCTTAAAATCCCTTCAAATTTAAAAAGAACTCATGTACAAGGGCTCAACTCTTCTCACCATTGCTCACTCTTCAATAGTCTGTTTTTGCTGATCAGGTGAGGTAAGAAGCAATCAACCTTTGCCAATGTTGTGGGGACTAATGGAATCATCTCAAGCGTTATGAAACCATTCTCTAGACTGCAATCTTGAGATCTTTAGTAGTATACCTAGGCCAAAAAAGTCCCTGATGGTCAGACTGGACCCACTGGAGTTTGCTTACCATATACACATGTATGGATGATGTCATGATCTACAGTACATGCGATACAAAACTCACTTCAACTTAAAAAACTTGGGAAGCTATAGGAGGTTCTTGAATCAGGTTGGAATTCCGGGACTATCTCTGTCCTATCCTAGCGTCATATCTCCCTTTTTGTTACACTGCAGATACCAGTACAACACCATCTTGATCTACCCACACAAGTTCTCCAAGAACTCTTTCATTGTATGTTGCATTAACAATGGAGATGAGTCTCACAAGATGGGCGTTAACGGGTTGTTATATTTCTAGTCTACCACATATCCCTTAGATCTCTAGTGAATGTGGGCTTGGTCTAAACTTGGGCTAAACTAGACAAACAATAAATGTACTATAAATAAAGGCCAACATAGTTTCTACTTTATAAGGTGACTACTTGTTTATATTGGTCAGGGTGTTTTTTGTTTAGGCTAACACAACTGAACAAGTTAATTAAGATATGCAGGAGCTCTTGATAATTACAGACAAGTGTGCTGAATCAGAGTTGGATCTGAATTCTGCAGGTAGGTAGATCTCCAGGAACAGGATTGGGCGCCCCTGGGCAAATGTGATTCCTAACATGTGAACAAACCTTGGCTTTCCTGGAAGCAGTGGCAGAGTTCTTAGCACTGTTCTTAACCTTGTGGTTAAAGATCTTTTTCTTGTGTTCATGTGATTAGATTTAACTTACCATCACTACTCTGCTGGTGAACTAACAGAACATCAGCTTTCTCTAAACTTAGCTCATCTGGTTGCTGGGCAACAAATGCTCTGATGCACTGCACTTGTGAAATGTCTGCAAATGGAAAAAGAGAGTATGTTAAATTACTAGCATTAGAATATTTACTTTGACACTGCAGTTTCTTTTAAAGCAGGAAGCGCACATACCCTGAACTGCACTGAAGTCAATCTCAGGATAAGGACGTGAGAGCGCTGATATCCAGCGCAATTTATTGGCTCTGAGAGATGATAGAAAATGAAAGATGGGTACAGGTTAATTTAACGCAATATTCTGCACAACCAGATTGCAAAACACAAGGTTGCTGGACCGAACTGAATTTATGCTGTCCAATATGTGACAAAGTTGCAAATGTGGAAACACTACTACAGCAGAGCTGGGTAGCAACTGATTACATGCAATCTGGATCACGTAATCAGATTTCAAATTAATCACTTGTAATTAGATTAAATTACATTTTTAAAATACTCGTAATCAGACTACAGCTACTTTTTTATGGATTACATGATTACATATTATTTACACAATAGCAATAATTTATTCATAATTTATTGATTCTCCCTAATTCCTTTTTTTCATCTTTTAAATTGTCCTTTTTAAAATAGCCTGCCGCTTATATACACTCAGAAAGTCTTCCAGTTTTGTGGACATTCACACAGAGACCAGTCATTAGTCAGGTGGCTACAAAGCATTTGACCAGGTTTAAGAAGTGTTTCAACGTTGCATCAACTTCTGATGAACACATTAATTTTTATTTGTATTATCACTCAGTCGGTTATTTTAACATGTATTACTTTTTTTTTGTCTTGCAAATGCATTAAAATGCACAAAATCACAACTTTTTTTGTCATCTGTTCCTCTTTCACCTAATATACAGTATTTTTATATAAAGTACCCCTGAGATTTTAAAATAAATATTTTAATAATGAAGTATCACATTTGCATGTTCATGGTTCTCTGACGTTGGCTATAGTTACATGACATGCAGGTAAACAAAATATTTAATTGTTTCAGTAAGTTTTCTATTTTGATTCATTTTAAAATATATAATTTTAATTAATTTAATTAATTATTAGCTTTTCATTGAACTCATAAACCCCCTACAGTTCCTTCACAAACCCAGTTTGGGAAACCGTGGCGTAATATGTTTAATGCACTTCATGTTGTTGATAATAACAAATGGAATATATTTTCTTACTCTTTGTATTTTTTTATCAATATGGTACAATACGGTTAAACATGAAAAATGAGATAGGTCAAAACAAAATTAATCTGAAAGTAATCTAAAAGTTGTCTGATTATATAACCTAAAATGTGTAATTTAATGGATTACGTTACTAACCAAAATTTGTGTCATGTAATTTGGAATCAATAATGGATTACAATTTGTAAGTAATTTACCCAACTCTGCAGTACAGCAGGGGTGTCCAATCCCGCTCCTGGGGGGAAGAGATACTGAAGAGCTAATTCAGGAGTAACTCATATAAACTCTATTGGAAGTTGGCCCTCCAGGAGTAAGACTGGACGTTCCTGCCCTACAGGGATGAGGACTTCACAGGCATGCACACGTGGCAGCCATTGCATGTTTACAAGATAGCATCAGCTTCTCTCTCATAATAGACATACACAATGACATACTTACTGGGTATCTGTCCGCAAGAGCAGGGCCTTTTGTGGCATGTGCAGATGGAACAGGTTTTTTTGTAAGGAATGCAGTTTAAACCTGCAGTTCTCAACCCGCAGCTCTGACACAGGTGCATGATCGATAACTGTAAACCTACCCCCTCTGCAAACAGGAAGTTAAGCGGTAATTGCACCATAAAACATAAGATATCATTTGCATTAAACATGAAAAGCCTGATTTCACTTCTCAAAGACTAAGAATGACAATTGAAGTATGGATGTTAAAGAAAGCCAAACGTACTCTTTCCGCAAAGAGACCAGGAGATAGTCATTGAAAAGATGCATATAAACATTTCTCTCTTCTTCCCTGTCTTTCAGAGAAAAGTCTCTCAGTTCAGTCACAGGTCCCTCTCGTACCAGTCTGCGGGACTGACTGATCAATGGAAGAGTCTAAGAGACACAAAATAAGTCATTGTACATTCTAAATATTATTCAGATGGCATACAGTACAAATTAGGTTCCCAAACATGTCATGCTCACCCTGCACTCAAAGTCAACTTTGGCATTGAGGGTCACAAGTGACTCAATGTTCTTCATTTGAGAGATACTTTCATTACCGTCCTGGATCATCTGTTAAGAAGCAAGGAAACATGGGACAGTGGTGAGAAAGAAAACTGATAAGAAATTCCAATGCGGAGATGTGGGTGACATAACTACATTGTTCCAAGTACATAAAGAGTCTCACCTTCTCAAGTAGTTTCATGGCCTTAATGGCCTGTGCTTCATCCTTGGTTTTCGGGGCAGTTCTCTTTACAATATTCTACCAACAAAGACAAGAGAAAAGAGGGCATTTAGAAATGCAGCATGTCATATTCTTTGTGACAGGAGATGGATGGCATCTAATATCATGTTAATATAGCATAGACGAAGAAGGCAGGGGAAAGCACGTGCTCCTAGCAAGCATGAGTCATGGCATTTCCTGCAAAGTTAGGGAATGTGTCATAAAAAAATGTGAGAGGCAGAATTAAACAGGACCGAGGAAGACAGTACCTGCACAAGCAATTTGAGGCGTGTGATTCTTTGAAATGGCAAAATGAGGAAAGAACGTAGAGGCAGTCGTTGACAAACCGGGTTACGCTCCAACTTTTCCACAACTCTACGGAATTCATGACTCTCGTCCCTATGAGAGATGGTGGAATGAAACCAAAAGAAATCACATGGACAAAAATAAAACGGGAAAAGCACATTTCCCACTTCAGATCAGTGCAAACAAATACTCACATCAATCTTTGATATGTCTTGTCCTGATATGATTGGTTGGTAAGGTATGGCACATACACATTTCTGAATCGTGGACAGAGTTTGATAATGATGTCACAGACGGTAAAGCGCATAATGTCCTTCTCCACTGCTTCTTCCAGCTGAGACAGAAAGCTAAGTGAAAAGAAGCATATATTAGTGATGTAATTCAGATTTCAGAGCAGACGTTTGAGAACTGACTCCAAGATGAATTCATACACATTTAGGGAGTCTGAAAGTTATGTCTTATGATGTCAGCAGCATACATAGTATATGTAGCGATCTAAACCTCTTTAAAACTAACATCCAAAACTAAAATGTATTTATCTTCAGGAATTCTGTTAATTTAATGACATGATTCTAACCTGTGACTGATGGCTCTAACATCATTTAGCCTGGAAAACAGCCAGTTTTTGTCTTGTGAAGACAGGATAACGTTGAGCTGTTTGGACATGACAAAGTTCTCCACTACGATGTCCAAACTGCGGCAGCATGACGCTTCAGAGGTCACGACCTCAAACCTCACCTGAAAAAGACAGAGACTCTTCATGTTGCTATCGTTACTAATAAAAACAAATATCTTTTGAAACACCTATTTTGTTGCAAGATGTTAGTACTGCAATGTACCATGAAATCCTGTTTCTCTCTCAGAGTTAAAAATTAAAGGTAACTGTAACATTATATATAAAAATTATGACTATTTTACACAATTACAATCAGTTACAGTGTTCCTTTATATCTCGAAACAAGCTAAATCTTGCAGTGAGGACTGTTACCTGCAACTGAGACTTTATATTTCTCTCAGTTGTAGTTTTATATCTCACATTGTTACATTATATCTTCCAAATGACTTTTTTATCTCAAAATCTGGCTTTAAATCTTGCATTAATGAATTTGTTTATTTTAACTGTGACTTTATGGTGACTTTTCTCACAATTGCCTATATATTTCACAATTGTGGTTTTATACCTCACAATGTATCTTTACATGTCATTCATAAACATACTTAAAAGTAATGTACAATTACTTCCAACCTCCAAGATCTTTTTTAGTGGATGTATGAGATGTTAGTTCCCCTTAAGATTTATCCCCTCGTTGTTTTATCATTGTGAATTGTTTTGTTGAAAAGTGAGCTTGAGCTGTTTTATTTAAAATAAATGGCACTTGGTTTGAAATGTTATTATTTAGTACAATGACATTCACTGTTACTGCTTTTCCACCGGGGCTGGTGCCCGGAGCCAGAGCCCAAATGGGAACCAGGCTGCGGTTTTCCACTCAAAAAAGTCCTGGGCTGGTGCCCAGATCCCGGTTCCGAACCAGCCCCGAAACCTGGCTGGTCTCGAACAAGGGAAGTTATAACGTCAGTAGGCGGAGCTTCCACTACAGACTACAGTTTGAAAGACGCCATTTTTAAAAGCCAATGGAGTTCAAATAAATTAACAACATAAACAGCAACAATTAAACATGTCAGTTCAGCAGTGGTCATCAGAACAGATCAACGCTCTCCTTCTGCAAGAGATAACAAGCGATTCTGGTCACATGTTGGTGACGTAGAGGGTTCTGCTCCCTGCCAGTGAAAACGCGAGCCGGTTCTGAACGAGTGCCACTCTCAGCCGAGCATCAGCTCCAGCTCTGGCACCAGCCCCAGTAGAAAAGCGGTATGTGTTGTATGCAATGTATAGTTGGGGACACTGAATAATAATTCTACCTCCTGCAGACGCCTCTCATCCTCAGTAAGTTCCTCCAAATCTGGGCTTTTCCTCACTCCGGGGAGATCCTGCCACAGTGTGGTTGAGGAAGCAGAGATGGACAGGCGAGGGGACGGGGGTCTGTTTATAGATTGCTGAGGCACATTAAGACTTTTAAAGGGGTTGGTTTTGGACAGAGTGTGGGGGTGTAGGAGGACCTGAGGGAGAGGCGGGAGAGGTCTGCTTGATAGCTTAGGGGAATGATTTGGAGAGGAAGATGCACTTATTGATAGAGAATCAGAATGAGACAGCAGGATCTCTCTGTTCTGGACCACCTCACTGTATTCCTGATACAACTGAGAGTCTGCAAGAGAAAGAGAAAGAGAGATCATCGATATGGTTCTAGAGCTGTGCTTCTCAGTTGGACCCAGATTTGACTATGGATAAGAGGAACCAAATTTTTTGTCACACAAAAGTAAACAAATGTCCTTGAAATCAAGCAATTGCATTAATTCATATTAGCATTAACTACGCAACCAATAATTTGCACAAAACACATTGAGGTTGGCAGAAACCAACCATGTTTACCCTCACTGAAAGTGATCCCGTATTTAAAGAAGCCGTTATTCTGTTAATTTAATGACATGAGTCTAACCTGTGACAGGTGGCTCTAACATCATTTAGCCTGGAAAACAGCCAGTTTTTGTCTTGTGAAGACAGGATAACGTTGAGCTGTTTGGACATGACAAAGTTCTCCACTACGATGTCCAAACTGCGGCAGCATGACGCTTCAGAGGTCACGACCTCAAACCTCACCTGAAAAAGACAGAGACTCTTCATGTTGCTATCGTTACTAATAAAAACAAATATCTTTTGAAACACCTATTTTGTTGCAAGATGTTAGTACTGCAATGTACCATGAAATCCTGTTTCTCTCTCAGAGTTAAAAATTAAAGGTAACTGTAACATTATATATAAAAATTATGACTATTTTACACAATTACAATCAGTTACAGTGTTCCTTTATATCTCGAAACAAGCTAAATCTTGCAGTGAGGACTGTTACCTGCAACTGAGACTTTATATTTCTCTCAGTTGGGGTTTTATATGTTACTCTGTTACATTATGTCTTTTTTATCACAAAATGTGATTTAAATCTTGCATTTGTGAATTTGTTTCTTTTAATTGTTTCCATTTACTTTAGTCTCATATTCTTATAATTGCATATGTATTTCCCAATTGTGGTATTATATCTTGCAATGTGACTTTACAACTTATTGGAAAACCTTCTTACACAATTACCCGAATGTGTACAGTAAATACAGCCATAATGCAATAATGCGTACTGTAAAAACAGTGGACACTTAAGCCAAACTTAAAAATGTCATTTCATTTAATAACAAAATATCAAAGTGGATTCAACGTACTTTTCTGTTAACAAGTGTTAGACCTTTTCTAACTTCACTTTTCACATTTTGACAATTACTTCCAACCACCAAGATCCTTTTTAGTAAATGTACGATATGTTAGTTCCCCTCAAGTTAGTTAATAGTTTTATCCTTGTGAAGTGTTTTGTTGCAAAGTGAGCTTGAGCTGTTTTTCTTTCAAATAAATCACACTTGGTTTGGAATGTTATTATCTAGTACATGACATGTATCATACATTTTTAAGTTTATGACTTGAGCCACTTTTAATGTTTAGTAGGGGATACTGATCTAATAATTCTACCTCCTGCAGGCGTCTCTCATCCTCAGTAAGTTCCTCCAACTCTAGGCTGCTCCTCACTCCGGGGAGATCCTGCCACAGTGTGGGTGAGGAAGCAGAGATAGACAGGCGAGGGGACGGGGGTCTGTTTATGGATTGCTGAGGCACATTCAGACTTTTAAAGAAGTTGGTTTTGGACAGAGTGTGAGGGTATTGGAGGACTTGAGGGAGAGGTGGGAGAGGTCTGCGTGATAACTTAGGGGAATGATTTGGAGAGGAAGATGAACTTATTGATAGAGAATCAGAATGAGACAGCAGAATCTCTCTGTTCTGGACCACCTCACTGTACTCCTGATACAACTGAGAGTCTGCAAGAGAAAGAGAAATCACTGATATGGTTCTAGAGCTGTGCTTCTCAATTGGACCCAGATTTTACATTGGATACAAGGAACCAAAATTGTTTATCACAAAAAAATAAACGCATGTCCTTGAAATCAAGCACTGACATTAATATTAGCAGGAGGAACTACATAAGCAAACAATAATTTGTATAAAACACTTTGTGGTTGGCAGAAACCAACCATATTTACTCTCACCGCACGTGATCCCGTATTTAATGTAGCCTGGGTCATATTTTCTTTTACCTTTATGGTTTGTTCATGGTTTTTAAGAATAAGTGCATGGCATGCAACTTCTCTATGCTGTTATCTGCCTAATTTGGCTAGATTTTAAGTTTGCTTAAAAACCAACAAATACTTATGAGAAGTAACTATGCATAACTTGTTTAATTGCATTTAGATTTAGCATTGTTTTTTTTTTCTGTTGTCCACGACCCTCATCAGAACACAAAGAAAATGAATGCTAAATGCATATAATCATACCTTATACATTTATATAAATGAATTTGTTAGATACAGCAAAAAGAGCAGAAAAAAGGCTAAACCTGTCTATGATCCACCAGGTCAGACAGAGATCAAGTCAGAATGACATAGAAAGCAAAAAAGCACAGCAGGTAAGTGATTGAACAGGGCAAAAAAACATGCACAAGCAGGAACATCCACGAAAGCGTTTTTAATACTAAGTGAGAATTTGCAACTGTTTATCTGCAGTTCCAAGTGATGTGCAAGCACAAACCTGTTCTTTGCCTGGAGGACTAGCAAAGTAAGCATAGTCAGGAATGACAAAACTTTCCCTGCTCTCAACATCTGAACTGTAACCACCCATGTATTTCCTATATTTTACAGCCAGTTACAATCATATTATGTACACTACCATGTATACATAAGGGTGTGTGTGAAATTGGGATTTGTATGACTGGGAATGGTATGTGTCTTAGTAATGTTTTAATGGATTTTGAAGACGTAAAACAGAAATATTTATTTGTAATCTGTTAGAGCAAAGTTCCTATAGTCTTTGGTTATATAGCCATGTCCATGTAAAGATCAAGACAGATAAAGACAATACAACGACTTACTAAAGAATTTCGAATTCCTCTTTCTTGTCCTCCCAAGTTTCCTAAAAGTAAGAAAAAGAGAGAGAGAAACAGCAAAGGACATCTGTGATATAATGGTCATTTGTAAGATTGTAAGATTGATATTGTTCAATTTTCAACTGAACAATATTAGATGTCCAAAAAATGCATGAATTTAGATATTAGCACATTATAAATGGGAATCATAGAGCATAAATTGAGCTGTCTAATATGTCATTTGAACCAGTGTGCCTGCAGTATCATAGTTTTCAGTTAAGGACACCATTGAAGAAATGTACTATTCATAGTCAGCCTCATTCCTCCAAAAATATCTACCCACCTGCTCTATGTAAAATAAGAGCAGCTTTTATTAAGCTTGGCAGACACACCTGGAGTTGTCATCTCATGTAAGTGTACATGATTTAAACATTTATCAAAATTACAATTAACTCCTTTACATGGAAAACATTTTTAATGAGGGACAAAATATGGGAGTGTTTATACATGCAGTATACATGTTCTCCTACCTTAGATCCATTTCACTCCAGGTAAAACATAATTCGTCCTCTTTATCATCTATACAAACCAAAACACAGAGAAATCAGCACACATCACAATGTTGTTTTTTAGCACCTTAAGCTTCCCTTAACCAAGATAAGATCAGAATTTAAGCAGCCTAAATCCAGTAACACTCCATCTCAAGCAAAAGAGATGGGGATGATTCTACATAGCTGTACACAAGCTGTACACATGGGAACTGCCTCAAGCTTTCCAGTGAATAACTGAAAAGATAGACTAGACTGTAAGACCTCTGGGTATGAGCAACTCAATAGCTTTCAAGAAAATGTGGCAATAAATAAAAATAACCCTAATGCAATGAGAAATATGAAGGGGGAAAAAACAGGAACGTGTACTGGGGGAGGACTTGTTATGAATGAATGAGAATGGTTTAGTTTGTGAAACAAAGGAAATCTGGCAGCTCAAAATTCTGTCTCTTCCAAGAAATGCTGCTGTTTAAAGAGTCTTCAGTGGTCATGACTCCAACCCCCACAAGAATCCTCAGGAGCCCTCTGGAGCTTCCAGTCTTTTAAAATGAGACTACCCCCAAAAAAAAAAATGCTGGGGGAATACATTATTAGTTACTCCTGCGGTATGAGAACCTAAAGTCTACTGTTTGTGTGGTTTCAGATTTCTTTAAAGTCCTAAGAATGGGTCTCTTTAATAAAAAAAAAAAACTTTTTTGATTGAAATATTTACTGTCCTATATTACTATAAAAATGTAAATAAACAATTTTAGGACTGTTCAGAATATTATTTATATTTTTCTGTTGGCATTAGATCCATCATTGACTAATTATATATTACCATCATGTAATACCATCATGTAATACATATATATACTAATTATCAATACCATCATGCCTGACCTTCTCTCAGACAAACTCACCCAGCTCTCCGTGCCCACCTCCATCTGTCAGTGGATCACCAGCTTCCTGACAGACAGGCAGCAGCTAGTGAGGCTGGGCAAACTCACATCCAGGACTATCACCATCAGCACTGGCGCTCCCCAGGGATGTGTACTCTCTCTCTCAAATTCCTTGTGTGTGTAAACATACTTGGTAATAAAGCTCTTCTGATTCTGATTCTGATTATGTCTGACCCAGTCAATATGAATGAAAACTGTGAAATCGCTGGGGTGTATCATGCTCTCATTCTTTAAAGTGTCTACACTCACCAGCAATCCATTTGAACATAAAACACCGTTCGGGACCCAATTGTATCAGATTAAAGCGAATAATCGCATATTCATAAACAGTTTTAATGTTATTCCATCGCTGAGGTTATAAATAAGGATCTCACAGTCCCAACATATCTGCCATAAGGCTGTCAGTGAATAGTTTTAACTGCTTATTACTGTTCAAATGTTAGGAACACTCAATTAAATGACAGGAAAATAAACCATTTTAACGCCCATACTGACACTTATTTAGGGGAAGATGACTCATGGATTTCTGTGTTACATTCTTGCGTAAGCACATTTAGCCTCTCTACATGACATTATACCACTGGTATATTCAATTTGATAGAATAGGTTCAACAGACATCTCAAGACACATTTAGATCTCTTCTCACATGAGTGGGAGCAAGTGGGTCACTGAATGTCCAAGTCAGCCTTCTTATGTTAGTCTTCCTCTCACCTGATTTGTTGAATATTCTCGTCCTGCGGTCCCTTCCAACTCCCTCTTCCTCGTTCTCATCCTCTTCCTCTTCTTTGGTTTTCTCCGCTGACTTTCGAAACCCTCGCCTCCTCGTGCGAGCCTCATTCCCCAAATCTCGAAAACTACTAGAGCTTAGAACAACTTCCTCTTTACTCTCTTTCTTCTTAGATACTTCTTCTACCTTCCCCTCTGCCTCTCCTTCTGAGGAAACCGTGTGCTGGTTAGAATTAGGATCCAGCCAGTCACGGTTCTCATTCAACTCTCTCTCCATCCCACCCTGTTGTTCTTCTCCTCCCTCTATTATTTCTGCCTCTTTCCTTGATTTGTCCATTTCTCTCTCACCCTCTGTTTGTGTGTTGGTTTGCGTGTCTATGTGTGTCACACTACCTCTTGCATTTTCTGTGTCCACCGACTTTGGACCCAGGATCTCTCTCACCACGTTCTTGGCCCAACTAAGGTGAGGAGCAGTAGAGCATCGCTTTCGTTCCTCAGATGTGCTCCATGTGTCATCAGAACCAGAATGCTCCACTGGGTCTCCGGTAGGTTCTTTTGCTCCTCTTTGTATTGTTTCTTCACTATGAGTCTCTGTTCCCCCATGACCATTATCCTTGGATGGCCCTGAAGTTTCAGAAGGCTCTGGTAGGAAGAGTTGGGTGTCTTGTTCTGATCGCTCACTGGGAGGAATCATTTGGCCTTCCAGTGATGTTACGCCCTCTGTTGTCTGGTCATTACTCCCTGCTCCCTCCCCTTTGTCCTCATTAGGACAAAGACTGAGGTCAGCCATTGCTCTTTCAATGTCCTGTTCACAGTGTTCAACCTTTTCAAATGCTTCATTTATGCTCATTTCACCTTGAGTGCCCATGTTATGACATGAATGCTGATTGGCTGCCTCTTCAACAGTAGGATGTGCATATGAATTCTCATTGGTTTGTGACGTGGGATGGGTCTGACCAATCACACAAAAGACTCTTAGGGGTCCTTTTGGAGCTTCATTTGCCCCATTTTCTGTGTCCTCTGTAGTTCCTGAGTGTCCAGAGATAGCTTTGGGAACTCCACCTTCCCAGAATTCTTTGCAGTCTTCAAAATCCTCTTCCTCCGCATCATCCCCTCCACTGGAGACTGTTACAAATCCGTCATCTGCTGACATCATTCTGTTCTTCTCTGCTTCCGATTCTCCCTCACTTCCTTCCTCATTCTCCAAGTAGTCATATCTATTATTGCTTCTCTGTTCATCTCTATCATTTTCTTTTAAGTTATCGGCCACATTCTCTCTTTCCATCTGCCACTCTGATTCCATGGCTTCTTTATCATAAGCCATGTCCCCTTCCATCCTCTTCTCCTCCCTTTCTACGTCCACATCCCTCATGAACTCTCCAGCCCTTTCAAGTTCTCTATACTTGTCCTCAAGACATTTGCTCTTGCTTGGTTTCCTTCTCTCAGGCTCTTCTTCATTTCCTGTTGTCATGCTTTCTTTGTATCTTTGGATGTACCTCTCTCTTTCTCTCTCTCTCTCTCCGTCCTCTTTTAAACAAGATTCTTTTCTCTCACTTCGAGGTTCCAGCCACATTTTCCTTATCCTGTTCTTAGGTTTCGTTGTAACTGCTTCCTCAGCAGCAAAGCTTTCACTCTTCTCTTCTTCCCTCGGTGTACTCCTTACTTCCTGCTCTTCCTCTGTTCTTTCCTTCAGTCTCTCTTTATCAATCTCAGATGTGTTTTCTCTGTCTCTGTCCTCAAGGTTCGCTCTCATTGTCCTCTTTTTTTCATTCTCAATATCACTTCCTGAAATCAGCTCTCCACTATTCTCCATCTTACTTCTCCCTGTCTCGTTGTACTCTTTCCTCCGCCTCTCCCTCTCTTCAATCTCTCTTTCAGAATACCTATCCCTATCTCTTATCCTTTCTCCATCCCTATACCTACCTCTTTCAGTTGTGTATAAGTAAGCATCTCTGTCCATTCTTTTGTCTTTGGAGTCTCTCGTTCTATCTCTTGGTTTATCAGTCTCTTTGAGTCGTTCTGAATTTTCTACTTTTGGATCATGGTAACCCGTCTCTCGGTAATCTCTTCCTCTTACTGCCTTGTCTCGCCATCTTTCGGCTTCTCTCTCTCTACGTCTCTCTCTTTCTCTAACTCTGTCTGCCCTTCGCCCTGCATCACCGTCTCCTTCACTCTTGTAGAGTTTGTGTCTATGTGTAGCATCTTCTTCTCTCTTCCTTTCCTTACCCCTGTCTCCATCACTGTCTCCTTCGCTTTTTGTATCTCTTTTCCTAGATCTCTCTCCCTCTCTCTGTCTATCAGTCCTCCTTTCCCTGTCTGAAAAGCTCTCCGTCTCTCTTTCCATGAGCCGAGGATAATATCTGCCCTCTCTGTCTCTTTGTCTATGTCTTTCTCTGTCTCTGTCTGTCTCTCTTTCCCTCATGCCTGAAAGGTCATTGACCCCTGGATAACTTTCTCTCCTTCTATCTCTCATTCCTGAGTCAAACTCCCTGTCTCGTTCCCTCTGTCTATCTGGCTCCTCCTTTACAGGCCTTCTCATTTCATTTCTCCTCAGCTCCTCCCTGTTTCTTGCAATTTCTCTTTCACTCCGCATGTCCATGTCTCTGTATCTCCTCCTTTCCTTTTCTCTTTCATTTTCATACAGTATGTCCTTCGGTCTTCCCATGTGACGCTCTCTTTCATAGTCTGGAAGTGGTATCCTTCTGTCTCTCACTCTGTTTGGTTTTGTCATCTTTGGAAAAGTGTCCCCTTTTCTCCTCTCATTGTATCGATCTCCATACTCAGCCTGCTCTGACACTGATGAGCTTCCATTTGCACATCGATCTCCATTTCTCTGCCTCTCTCTTTCTCTCCAGTCAATCTCTCCATCTCTTCTTCGGGTTGCAAGAAATCTCTCCCTGTCCCTAATCCCATCACACGTGTCTGGCTCCATTTCTTTTTCTCTTGTTTTGTCCATCTTTCGGTGAGTCTCTTCTTCACCCAGGTCACCTTTGCCAATTAGCTCAAGGACTCAGGTCACAGTTTGCACTTGATCGACAACCTGTCTAGTGCACCTTAAGAGGACTGTATCTGCACAGTGTCTTGGATGGCCCAATTAATTTGACTGGTTTCCATTGCAACATAGAGAACCTATAAGGAAAGTCAAAATTCAATCAATAAAGTCAATAAATCAATCAACCATATAAAATTCATATTCAAAAGAGGAAAACATTCAAACATACTCTTGGAAATCTTTAAAACTTTGGAGTATCTTGTTGAAACATGTCAGGTATATGCCTTGGCAGCTTAAACAGTTACTTAAACTTTTTTTTTTTAAGTGTCAAGTTGAATGTCTAACATTAATTAAGTTGGCAGATGCTTATCTGAAGTGACTTGAATGGATTCAAAGTATGAATTTTATCAGATTTTTATTCCCAGACAGCTGAAGCCACGACCTTGGTGTTTCTTGCACTATACTCCACCAGATAAGTAACAGCAACGCAACAGATATACTGTTCTTGTCAAACAAGTCACTTCAAATCAGTCTAATATACTGTTAGTATGCATAACACACATTGCCATTTATATTTTTTATTTATATACTACTCTTAACACTACTGCAAATCAATTCAACTAATAAGAACTCATAAGATACATTATATATACAGTTGATATATAGCCTGTCTGTCAGTTCAGCAAAATAAAAAGTTCAGTAATTTACAAAGAATGCAGTTCAACCAACCAATGCCCTATGCTATTCTTGTATCTTGTTCAGAGGCATTTCAAGTAATTCATGCCTATGAAGAGCCGAAGCACTATTTAAGAGAGGTTGAAGGAGCAAGTCTTCGACATAGCTGACTCATGTCAAGATGTAATGAATTATCATGATGCACAACAAATTAACATTAACAGATTCATAAGAAAATGACTGTGGTGAACAGAATAAACAGAGTAATATTCTCAATGCAGTATTTGCCTGCGATGTGGACAAGTTTGTTTACAAGAACTGTTTGGTTTACTAAAGTTACAACAAAAAGGAAAAAATGAAAAGTTTTGGGAATAATGCAGAGGACTCACCTGAGAAGTGTCTTGGGGGACGCTTCTCTGTCTCTCTCCAACTTTTCCTTTGCTTTCTTGACAAAGTGAAGCTAGCAGGAATTGCACAACTCACAGACATTCCACATATCAGTGTTTGCCCATTGAGAGAACCAAAGTTGAGTGTGAAAAATGCTCTATTGAAAACTCTGATTTAATTATCCAGCCTGCCTCTGTCCTACTTAATGTGTTCACATAAGCAAAAATAGGTTTGAACAAAGTAAAAAGATTCTCAGTGTTCCTCCCTCTCTTTCTTTCTGTTTCTCTCTCGTCCCCTCCTCCCGCCCTTCTCAAATTCCCAAACAAGTTTGAACAGATTGACACTTATCTTCCTCCCCTCCTTCTGTTTTCCTTATACTTCCCCCCTCCAGCACTGTCTTAAAGAGGAGCCCAAGAAGTAACCTTCAAGCTTGCACGCAGCTTTTCTTCACTTCTCATAAACTCAATAGAGTCACAGTGATTGCGCTACAGCCTGTTCCAGTAATTCAGCCTTTCACTCACCTCACCCTCACTGGCACTGCATGCTTCTCTCTTACAGAAACAGGAAGTGCTCACATGTGTGATGTGATTGGTGGGGTTGAAGATGCTGGGTGTGACTGTTCTCTCAGGTAAAGACATGAGAAAGAGGGACAGCAAAGGGGGAGGAGCGAACATGTATGAGTGTGTCCATACACAGTAATGTCGTCTGCAGCTTATGTAACACAAAAGTTCTCAGAAAAAGCTGTAAAAGACAGTGGAGCACAGATGACACATTTGCACATTAGGAAAGATAAACTGGAAAACACACTGAACAATGATGCATGTTTTTAAACTTTATAAATCTGCTCTTTTAGACATTTTTTTTCTTTTTGTACAAAGCCTTTCCAAGTTTAGTTTTGTGCATTTTAGTATAAACTTTTAGTTTAAAATCAAAATATTTTTAAGTGATGAGTAAGCAATACTGGTTGTAGATTTTTAAATATGAAGCATTTTCTTTGTAATCCAAAATGCTTGCGTTTAATTGATCATTTTCTAAAGTGTCTGTTGTTATAAATAGCCAAGTTTCCTGTCCTCATATTGAACCATCTGAACAAACTTAACTACAGAGTGTGCTGTTATCTGAACGCAAACAAGTATAACATAATAATCTAAACAACACTGACACAATCAATGAAATCTTCTGGACAAAGGTTAGGAGAAATGATCAATCATCCACAAGCATGTTCTAATGTATGACAGGAAGACTGCAATATTCAGGAAGACTGCAGTAAACTAATCAGGTATTTCAAATGTAATTACAAAGATAGAGGATTTCCTGAAATCCTAAAAGGAGAAAAGAAGTGCTAGCAGCATGGCCTTGGTTAGTTAGCTAACTAGTAGCCTATCACAAAACCTCACCGCAAGAGAACATATATAAAACATATTGGCATATAATATCAAAACACATCTTACAAAAACTAGTGCACTTAAATTAGCCTATTTTGTTATTAATACAAAGCTGATGTAAGAACTGGCTGAATTAACATTGTCGCTTCATGTGACTACCAGTATTTAAACCAAACTCTGCTGGAGACTGAAAAACAGTTGTCATTTTCCAATAAATATGCACAAATTAGGGCCTAGACCCCTTACAAACGGTTTGTTGTCTTGTCTTTTTCAACAGTTTGCCAGTGAAAATAGGTGCTTAACCTGAACTGTTGATCATCAACTTCAGGATGTCAAACATCATTTTAGTAAAACAAAACTTTGTCAAATCTCTTGATCTCAAATATCTAGAAATGAACAATAATTTAAATAGACTAATGTTTAAAATAAAAAAGTGGGAATTTTATGTTATAATTATCTATATATTACCAAACATATCTTATAGTTATCACCACAAAGACATTATTAGCTTTACATACATACAGTAATATGTATAAAACTGTGGGAAAAAAATATTATTGCCTTGGTGGTTTTCAAATTATCTTTGGTCAGCAAGTAGCTAAGGTACACACCTTCAGACAAAGGTAGCAGTGAAACAACTAATTAACGTTTGCCGTTTTGACGTGCGGTTTACTTCCACGATAAACTCCACGTCGAACAGGACAGTTGACTTTGGCTTATCAGGAAAAACACATCTTGTTTGAAGATGAACTAGATCTACAGCACTAGACTGTACTTGTTTGAGCAGCACTCAATATCCCATGTTCACGTGCAGCACTTCAGCTTCCGCCTTCTGCACAGTCACATGTGGCGCCCGTTTAGGTTCACTTCCGCGTTTGAACAGAAACCATTAAATCCTTTGAATAATGCAAGCGTTTTAACGCGAATATAGTCAGAAGTTTGTTTATTCAATGTGTGTTTATCGATACCACCGGGTATTTCGACGTAATGCCATTAAGTGTTGTTTAACGACATTAGTGCGACAGTTTGGGAAAGAGAAGATCCCCAGGCTGGGTGGTGGACACAACTAGACAGCTAATTCAGACCTTTACTTTTATTTATCTACAGTAAACACGGTCATAGGAATTCCGAAAGGTGCGTTTGTGATCCACTTTGTGCATTTCTTTCATTTTATGCATTTTAAAGATGACCGCTTATGCTAACAGCATGTTTATGTGGTTTCCTAACTAAAGTTCTTCATTACCGTTTGCTTCATTGCTTACTTGAACTTGGATCTATGCAGTATAACTTTTGTGTTGTCTTTTTCAGTAATATAAAATAAACATCACACCGGTTTTGCCATTACAACCAGGCTTTTGTAGTTTTGGCAACAATTTGTAAACATGCACAATAATAGCATTTTCAGCGAGTTTGATAAAATTCTATTTTCAAATTAACAGCATCTGTCTTTAAAAAAAAAAAGATTATATTTGAAGAACCAGCGATGATCTTTCACATTTGGCGTTTCAGAGTGCACCTTTTTTTTTTTCTTTGGTTAAAATCCTAAGCAATTTTGACCAAAAATATTTCACATGTTTCAGGAAGTAATCGTTCAAAAGTTTGGGATCGGTAAGATTTTTAATGTTATTTAATGTAGTCTCTTATGCGCATCAAGGCTGTATTTATGTGATCAAAAATACAGAATTTGTTAAATTTTCTTTCTAATATGCTGATTTATTACCAGTGTTGAAACTGTTGTGCTACTTAATATTTTTTGGAACCTGTGATACTTTTTTCTTTGATTATTTGATAAATAAAAAGTTAAAAAAGAACAGCATGTATTCAAAATAAAAATGATAAATAAATAAAAAGTATTAATTTTATTTAAAAAAAGAAAGAAAAAAATGTAACGACCCCAAACTTTTCAACAGTACTGTATATTGTAACAAAATTTCTATTTTCAATAAACACTGATCTTTTTAACTTTTTGTTTATCGAGGAATCATGAAAAAAGTATCACAGGTCCCAAAAATATTAAGCAGCACAACTGTTTCCAACATTGATTATAAATCAGCATATTAGAAAGATTTCTGAATGATCATGTGACACGGAAGACTGGAGTAATGATGCTGAAAATTCAGCTTTGTTTCACAGGAATAAAGTATATTTTAAAGTGTATTAAAACAGAAAACTCTTAGCCTATTTTAAATTGCAGTAAAGTTTCACAAATTTTTTTTTTTTTTCTGTATTTTTGATCAAATAGATACAGCCTTAGCATAAGAAACTTCTTTAAAAAAACATTAAAAATCGTACTGATGAAACTTTTGATACTACTAACTAATAGCAAAAATGCGAGTTATTATGAAATACCAAATGTTATTGGAATTAACCAGGAATTAGGACACAGCTTGTCTAAATTGTGTCCTAGGGTTCTTCACTAATCATAAAATACTCTGTGCATACTGAGTCTGTATAGTGAAATGTGTATTATATGCATATATTGTGTCAGGCTACTGTTACACTGCCCACATTTTGTGTGCATGCCTAAGTCAATCATTGGATAAATTCACTGATCGTTTTTTTTTAATGTGTTGCCCTTTTCCCATCAGGTGTCACCTGTGAAAGTCATGTTGCTGTCTCTGAGAATAATCACTCCTCTTTTCGTACTTCTTGCTGGAATGCAAGCTGAGTTCCTCACAAATAACTGCAAGCTGATTTCAGGGAGCGATTCTGAGCGAAATGCGCTCAATTTACTGGAGCCTCTCACCAATCAAAAGTAAGACAGGTTTGTTTCAAGTTAATCTAGCATTCGTCCAGTTTGCAGGTTGTGCTGGTCTTGTTAACTGTCTTCATATTCACTCTGAACAGCTTCACCGCAGAAAGACCGGGGGAGGGATATTTGTATATTTTTCAGGTGTGTGGAGATGCTGGCGGAATGAAGGATGCAGGTCTTGTGCAGCAAGAAAAAAAAGATGGAAAGCTGGTTCGAATTGGCAACTACAACCAAACACGAGCTATTAGAGGAAGTATGTAACCTTGCTTGCTTCTTTTTGCTACAGGTGGACTTTTCTGAATTTATCTTTCGGTCTTTGGTATCTCTTTCAATTAATATTATAACAGTTGTTATCAATGTTAATTTATAATAACGACTACTGAATTTTTCTTTTCATTGTCTGCTGATTCTTCTGTGGATTGTGGCTTTTGTTTAGTTTAGTTATATAGTAGCAGTTAGCAGGGATGCATTGCAAGAGAACATTGTAAATACAACCCACATAAAAATAAAACGCATCAATTTTGACTAAATTACAGAACTTTTTCCTGGTGTCACAGGAAGCCTTGTTAACTCGTTTTTTGACCTTAGTTCTCCTTTTGTTCTTGGTGCAGGTGACTGGGTTCTGCTCTTCTATGAGGGGGGAGATAAATACGACAGCCACTGTTCACTAGAGCCAAGAAGAGCCATGATTATGATTTCATGCAGTACGAGTGCTAAGGTATGAACTTTTTAATGCTTTTGAAATGACAATTGACATTTTTTACTCTCTACCCCTATAATGATTAAATAAAAATGCATTTATTTATTTTTCATGTACTTTTTAATATATTATTAGATCTTGATAAGAAATAATTAAGCGTTATATCATTGATCCTCATAACCAGTGTTGGAGGTAATGCATTACAAGTAATGTGAGTTACGTAATCAGATTACTTTCTTCAAGTGACTAGTAAAGTAACACATTGCTTTTTAATTTACAAGAAAATATCTGAGTTGCTTTTTCAAATGCATAAAGCCCAGTTACTTTGTTTTCCCATTTATTGACTGACAGCTCTGTGTGCTGTGTAAAAATGATATTTTCAGCACTATAGGTCTAGACTAAATGTGAACATGCATCTCACTTACACAAAAACAGATCCAGTATTTCTCAAAATTAATAAAAACAGGCTTATTCATTTCAATTTTGGTGTAACAGGTTTTTTACAAATTACTTTCCATAAAAAGTAACTAAGTATACAATTAGTTACTTTTTTGGGGAGTAATGCAATATTGTAATGTATTACTTTTAAAAGTAACTTTCCCCAACATTGCAAATATTTGTTGTATTTCTGTCAACATCTGATCCACATGTATATGATATATAGTTGCTAAAAATAATGCAAAATTATATACCATATAAACAGAGTTAGTAGCATTAGTGCGTTATCATGTTGGAACTAAATCATTATCTCGGGTATGCAAGATAGATTTTACCCTGACAATAACAAGAATGACAATTATTTCTTGGCTCTTATTAATTTTTTGTGTGTGTGTGTTTTCTTAGAATGCATTTTCAGTGGTTTTGGAGGACAATCAGAAGGAGCAGGACTGTTATTACCTGTTTGAGCTGGACTCCAATGCAGTCTGTCCTGTAATCCCATCCAAACTCAGTGCCGGCTCCATAATCCTTATTATGTGAGTGCTTCGAAATTCTCACTGGGATTGTCACACCATTAGAGACAGTTAAGGAGCAACATTAATGTCATACTTTACATGTAATCATGTTCCTGTTTGCTCTCCATAGTGTGTTCTGCTGCCTGGCTGTGTATCTTACTGGTGGATTCCTCTATCAGCGACTGGTAGTTGGAGCCAAGGGAGTTGAACAGTTCCCTAACTATGCCTTTTGGTCAGAGATCGGCAACTTATCTGCTGTAAGTATAATAATTGCATATACATTTGTCTCCGTTTATCTTGTTTTGGTCTTTTTTTTTTTCTTTATGAACCAAATAAATATTTTTTTTATCCTAACAGGACGGATGCAATTTTGTCTGTCGTTCCCGTGGCAACAGAGAAGAAGCGCCCACATATAGAGGCGTGGCTACTGAACCTCTTGGGGAAGAGCAAGAGGAAAGGGATGACCATTTACTTCCCATGTGACCAAATCACATCAACCAATGAGAAGAGGCTGGACAGTTATTACAGTTTTGGAAACCAAAGAGAGATGTTCAGTTCAGAAGGCGTGTTTCTAGTTCAGAAGTGCTGCTGTTTTTTTTTTTTTTTTTTACTACCCAATAGTACTTAATCTCTATTTATCCCTTAAAATGTTGATTTGGTGTTTGTTAAATGTTAAAGTTTGCTAACTAGTTTTCAAAAATCCAAAACTCACAAATATATTTGATCATTTGATACTTATGACAAGATATCATCGACATGCAACACTGCCCATGTTTTCTCTCTTTATAGGAAGTAAAAGACATCAACGCTGCTCGACTGATTTACTTGTAGTTTGGTACAAGTGCTTAATTTGTTTAGAATGGTTAAATCAACTTTTACTTGGAGTATGAACCCATGTTTGATGAAACTTAAATACATTTTTAAGCTTATGCGCCACCAACTCAATTAAATGTTTAAAAATGATTTTTGTTCTATTTCCAGGTTTTCAAAAAAAATTCACTAATATTGATTATTTGAAAAATTGGACTCACAAATATGCTCTACCTTACATTCCAAATTAGCTATTTGTTGTGAAATATTGTGTTCGTATAAAGAAGTTATACCTCTTCAGCCTGTTACAGCCTGTATGTGATGTTTCTGAATTATGTTATTAATGACAAATTGCTATCATAAAGGTTATTAATAAGATACATTTGAAGAAAAGTATGCCTTCTAGAAGATAAAGAGGTTTTCTGGGAGAGACCCATTTGTGGCACATTACTGTTGATAACAATTAACAGTTGAAGTGAAACAACATGAAAGGAAATGTGTTTCCGTTTGGTTGGTTTTCTTTTCACTTTGGCTGCTCGATATTGCAAATATTTATGATACTTAGACTGTGGGATCTATTTCATACAGTATAAATAACTGTAAATCCTCACTGGAAACCACAGGGCAAAATTCCAGACTATGTTTTCCTTTCACCGCTTTTAAGTACTGTTTGTTTGAATGCACTGAAGCTTTTTTGTTTTTTAGTGGAGTCATATATTTCCCCTAAACATAACCATGTTCTTGAGGAGCCAAGATCATGAATGAGCTTAAACGCTCCTGTTTTTGAGATATATAGATCATAGCCTTACAACTATTTGCAGAATCAGGAGGAAGAGAGCTGATGGTTATCAACCCAAGCCATACAAGGTGCTGTGAAGTTTTGGTCAGTGTATAAAAGCTAGAGGCTCTTTGAAAAGCACTTCTAATCATCAGATCGAAAATGCTGGTTTAGCTTCTGCTTTAACAACTAGAGTCCAAATTAATAGCAGAAAGATATATGATGCATTGATTTGGCTTGGTTCTGATGTACTGTACTTCAGACCTGTGCAAAGAGGTGACTTCACTGTCCTTGCTACTGCTTTATTGTTCTTTACAATTTTAGTGTGAAAATATCAATTTTGTTTGCTTTGGAATTGTTGAGGAGACAGTGTGAATAAAGTGTTTGATTACTGGTGTGTGTACGCACTTGAGTAGTTCTTTACAGTTTACATTTCTTGCTGTAGAGAAAACTGGTGGCTTGCATTAAAGCTTTAGAACTTTGAACTGTTCTTTGAGCATTTACAACTCTTTGACTAAAACACATCTCCACACATGCTTAATTACACATTCTTAATCATTTCTTCACAGCCTCTATTATCAGCATAAAGTTGCAGGTTATACATTTTATATTAGTGGTGTATATGCCATGTTGGGTAAAGAGTATTATACACATTACACATACAAGCTCTGTTAATTATCAGTGGCTGTTTCGTGCCTGTGCTGCTGTCTGTTTCTGTTAGAGTCCAAATACAAAACCATACATGCTTACAATCTACAATGGAATATTTTTCTGTTTATAGCAATGATTGATTAACTAAATCTAAATAATTAACTATTAGTTATTAAGTTTGACCTATTGGGGGTGGCTACATCACATTTAATCTTGTAGTGTTTCAATGACTGTATTTCTTTATGCAATTTAGGTCAAATAAAAACTACATGTGTTTTGTCAAATGTTTAAATGACTAGATAGCTAAGACATGAAATTCCTCTTTTTGGAGGTTTTTGGTTTTGGTTTTTTTCCCATTCAGTTCCTTGCTACTGATGACAAAATCTGACTAATGTTTTGTTATTGCGACATTTATTGTACCCCGCTTAGTTGTGTGGGTATGTTGTAAAAAGATGACTAATACTGTCATCTTATAAGAACCTATAAACTTCCATTTCATTCGTTCTTTCAGTTTTATGGGAACATAAAGGTGACTCTACATTATATCCTGGTGGACAGAGATAAAGTCATGTGCTCTTCTGTAAGTCAGTTCTAATTATATTAATATTGTATTGAGATGTAGTTCGTTATACAACTGTAACTGCAACAAAATGTAACATTTAACTGGATAAAAATTATAATTCTACACTGTAAAAAAATAAGAAAATAATAAAAACTAAATAAATATAAAATAATAACAATATATCTACTCAGAATCTTGCCAGCAGATTATAAGCAATATTAATCAAGCAATTAAGAATTGAGTTAGAATTAATCAAATGAGCTGCTTAAAGGTCATGCATTTAAAAGGAGTAAGTGCAAATAGCAAACATTAACTAAAATATGGACAAAATGTGGTGTTCACTGGATAAAAAAACAAGATGCTAATAAATACTACTTCATGACATTATTTTGATTTGACAAAGATAAAGTTAATCTTATTAACAGCATTGAGTGGATTCATTAAAATAATGTAACTTAATTAATTAAATCTGATTTCAGGTACTATAAGACATTCCAAAAGAACTCTTGATTTATTATTGCCAACAACAGTCATAGATATTTGGCTCTGAATTTCCACTTGTTCAAATGGTGAAAAGTCCCAGTGCTGCTGATACAGGTTCTATATCAGCACTCTTGTGAATATACCTCTTGTCCAAACAGATTTGAGGACCAGAGCTAACTGTTGAAGGCTACTGTATATTGGTTAACTTAAACTCAGAGTATCTTCCGGGTTTGGGTGCAGTGATTGGAATCCAGCATTATATTGTAGATAGATTTGGACGTTACATTACATAGAGTCTTTTTTGCACTAAACAATATTCACCTCTAAATTATGCACCATTTATTGCTACATATAATGATACAAACATTAGAAGAAAAATACTATTTTCAGTAAATAAAAAAGAGGCAGCCTCTGTTACGTTAAGCGAGTCTGGGAAATATGGAAACTTGAAATAAAACGTGAACAGAAATGAGACTTGTGCTGATATTTAATGGTAATTTTAAATCATGAAATCACTAAATGAACTGTATTTCTAACAATGATGTCTGTGTGGTGTTACACAAGTTTCACATTTCAAATAAGTGGATGAAACAGACATCCCACGCAGCGCCAGGTGGAGCCTGGGGAGAAGGAATGGGATGGAGCATCGAATAATTATTTAAGTAGGAATATTTGTGTATATACGTGTGTAAGAACTGGAAAAGGAAAAACAAGGAAGAAATTGATAATAAATAAACCATGACTGCATAACAGCAAAAGTAGGTGGCGATATGCACACAGGATGTAACGCGCCAAAAAAAACGGAAGAAGAAGAAGAGGCGTGTATGTAAACTAGCGGCCTTTTCCACTTGGTGACCGACGTTTGTGTTTTCTGTAAAGAAAAATCACACTATACGTATTGTAAACATAAACAGGTAATTCATTTAATTCTAGAAATCGCAAAAGCTATTTGGTGACGGTCACACCACTTCATCGTCAGCTGTTTGTTAACGCTGGGTGTAAAACAAAGCCAGATAGCATGATAGTTTTAGCCGCTAAGCTAGCGTTTTGCAATATTATATATAGTCTCTGCATGAGCAATTTATGATATATTAATGCAGAACAAAACATTTTTATTCACAAACATATCTGTATTTGTACAAATCGCTGCACAATCATTTAATCCCGAATTACACAGACTCAAATTGAAAGACATTTGTTTGTGGTTAGTAAGATACATGTATAAAATGTATGCAGTACATGGATAATTGTGCGTGCATCTATTAATCATTTAGAGTCTAATATCATCCCATATCCGCCCCTCTCGTGGGCGGACGGGGCTGCGATAGGCTGCTCCTCACGTCAATCATCTACATGCACAATGCTATTGGCAGGCCAGTTCCATCATCACCCGCGGAAGTTTGTACAGAGAGATTCTGAGCGCTGTCAGTTATTTTTTTTAAAAAAAAGACATTTTTTTAGGCACGTTTCGCGTGTTGCCTCGAGAACGAGGACGAAAGACAAAGAGTAAATTAATTTTAAAGGATGGATTTTGCATCGAGAACAGCAAAGCTCGCACGAAGTGCTAGCACGTAACAGCTAATAGAATTGTGTAGCATGTTGTTAATTAAATTTTTTTTTTTATCGCTCGCCAACTTCATAAACAGCCTAGGAAAGGATCACAAAACGATTTGAGCTGCAATTTAGCAGCTGGCTTGCTTTTATTATAAGGTTAGTGTCAGCAGTGTTATATATTGATAGTTGTGTTTTTTTGTTTTGATTAGCATGCTAGGCTAAGCTAAGCTATTCATCATTCTGGATTTACATCAAATCAACATCGCCCTTCATACATCATAATTATAGTGTCATTTCTGTCATTTTCACACGGCAAGGACTGTACCAAAACAGGTAAAGCGAACCTTGTAGCCTTTATAACTTGTTGAAACTAGCAGGACACTGTGGAGGCATGTGGATCACTTGAGCCTCCTCACCTGTGCGTGTGTAACTTATATGATCATGGTGAATATTTTGACATAATGAACATAGACGGTCACTTTCACCCCAAATTAAAAAGAAAAACCTAATAAATTAAATTTGATGAATTATAAGTTCTATACAAAAAAAAGGCATAGTTAAAAATTAAGATCTTTCTGCAGTGACATTGACAGTTGCATGGTAATATTAAAATAGTATAGTAAAATGTTTTGAAGTCAGAATGAAGTCAACACAACAAATACGACATATCTGAAGACTTCATAAAAATTTATAAATGTAATTGTTTTCTTTTCACATTACTATAATATAATCATTATAATTGCAGTCTTATATATTTATATACACGCACATATGTATCGTGTGTGTGTATATGTGCATATATTTATATATATATATATATATA
>NW_015625034.1:1185369-1187026 GCF_001515625.1 Sinocyclocheilus rhinocerous
TATATATATATATATATATATAGACAGAAGCCTATAATTTAATATTATGCAAAACTAATAAATTAATTCAAATTCCATTTAACTTGCAGTGTCACTTATTCTTTAAGCTAATTTTGTTGAGTTATAAACATTTTTATTTGTGTATAATTTTGTGTATAATTTAATATTTTTTATAACTGTTATTTTAACACTTTTGTTTTTTTGATAAAAAAGAAAACCAAAATTAGTTTTATATAAACTTTTTTTGCAATGGATGTTTTGTAACTGTCTTTACTTATCTTTCCTTTTTTAAACTCAGAGGTTCATCATGCTGGGAGATTGTGGCATGAAAGAATGGGAGAGACTAGCGCTCAGGAAGAACTCTGTCACAATTCTGCAGGACTTAGTGGTGGATGATCTGCTGATCCAGTGTCTGCAACAAGATGGAATCCTTACAGAAAACATGGCTGAAACCATTATGGTACGTGTAAAGTATTAAGGCTGATTTATACTATACAGAATTTATACAGAATATATTTATATATATATTCTGCGTCGAAGCTACGCCGTAGGTTGTGCGTAGTACGCGCAGGCTACGCTGTAGCCTGACGTGCACCTCTCCAAAAATGTCACAGCGCGTCAAATCTACGCGGACCGCTGTGATTGGTCTGCTAGTACCCCTCCCGCCGTATGTATTTGAGTTTCGTGTGTGTGTTTTGCACTTTAATATATTTTAGGGATGTAACGATTACCGGTTTGACGATAAATCATGATAAAATTCCCCACGGTTAGTATTACCGTTTCATCTTTTAATTATCATTAAAACCGTATTAGATTACCGCGATTTGAACAACTCGCGATAAATAAATACTGTCCAGCATAAAGTACAGTTTTAAGTAACAGTCTCACGTGCGCACAGCACAGCACAGCACAGCAGAGTAGTTTCGTTTTGAGTGAAAACAAGGTAGAAAAGCTGGGAGGTTTTAAAAGAGTGCTAAGGGAATTATACAAATACATATATGTGAGAATTAATTATATGAATGTACCTCTGAATGTTCTGACTGTCTTCAGAAACGATTTGATGGCATTTTGTTTTCATCTTCGCTCCATGTATGATTTAGTTTCGAAACGAAATGCAAAAGCGCCTGTTTGTCAGTATTTTGGATTTTGAAAAGCCTGTTGACTTTTGCCGTTTATCTAAGGTGATTTTGGAAGTTTTTTTTAAACATTCGTTTCTTATTTATTTGGTTCCACATTATTTGCTGATTTTTACTTTATTTCAACTTTGTGTTATTTATTTATTTTATTTGACATCAAGCTATGCCTTGCCTCCAAGCTTTCTTACTCGTTTTGCTAATAAACGTTCTACGTTTCTTATTTATTTGGTTATATTCATGTTTACTTAGCCTATTTCCAGTTTTGTATACCTATTTAAACTTTATGTAAGTTATTTGTTATTTTATTAGGCATAGCCTGCCCTATAGCATGGTGTATTTGTATTTGTTTTGTTAATAAAAGTTCTATGTTTTATATATAGGCTAAAGTGAGTTTGACGTTGTATTTTGTTGTTGCATTCAAGCAATTGACGCATAACTGCCACTAATTCAAAAGTGAAAGTAAAATGAGCACGGCGCTTTTAAGCTATTTAAAAGCGAAGGAAAAGAGGGAAAAGAGGGAA
>NW_015625034.1:1187805-1191110 GCF_001515625.1 Sinocyclocheilus rhinocerous
TTTTCTTTATTTAAAGGCTGAAATGTGAGGTTTACCTTGTTATTAAACTTTTTCAAAGCTTTATTTGAACATTTACATTAGATATTTCAACATGCTATTAAACTGTTGTCAGTCAAGTTGTCATTTAAAATCCGAACATCATTGGTAATGTTATTGTTTTTAGTGATTATGCGCAAACAAAGTCATTTTATTTGTTGTTTGTTGATTTTTTAAATATAAAACTTAGTGAAGTGATTTATGTGTCGGTACTTTTTGAACATCTCCAGCACATTTTAACAATACCGGGATAATACTGATAACCGTGATAATTTTGGTCACTATAATGGTGATAAGAAATTTTCATACCGTTACATCCCTAATATTTTAAAGGAGACATATTATGCCCCTTTTTACAATATGTAATATAAGTCCCAGAATGTGCCTGTGAAGTTTCAGCTCAAAATACTCTGCAGATCATTTATTATATCATTTTGAAAATGCCTATTTTGAGTGGAAGCAGAAACACGCTGTTTTTCGGGCCTGTCTCTTTAAATGCAAATGAGCTGCTGCTCCCCGCCACCTTTTCCAGAATAGAGCTGTGCTATAACAGCTCGGACCTGCAAAAAACATCTGTTTTGGTTCTGATTATCATGTTTATCGCGCTGAAATCATGCATTTTAAACCATATTAGTTTAAACATCTGATATTCGGTTTTCTGAGCGCACACAACCGAAGCACACAGACAGAAAGTGGCCACCAGACAGCATGTGAGTACTAAACTAAGTTCTCATTCACACACAAGTTTGCAATATACAGTAAATAAATCAATAAATCCACTGCTCTCTTGTCTCCTCTGAGGCTGGGACTCTAAATAGTGTTCTGTGCTCTCTGTGCAGCCAAAGACAGAACAGTTAGCAAGTTTTGCTCAAACTTTTGCCATGGCGTTAAAACTGGTACACCGTTGTCACTTGCGAAATCAAAATGACGGAGCCGTGGGTGTAAACTTGCAGATTAAGGGGCGGTAATATTATAATGAGATCCCTTTGCGTTGTCCGCGACAAACAGTTGTTCTGCCATGTAGGGCTGTGCAAACAATTTAATGCGATTTTCATGCTCATCTCGTCAGTAAACCCGGTTCTGTGATTAGTAGTAAATCTCCAGCATGTGCTTTCAGATGGAGCGCATTTACCTCCATCTGAAAGCACGTGCTGGAGATTTACTACTAATCACAGAACCGGCTTTACTGACGAGATGAGCATGAAAATCGCATTTGATTTTTTGCACAGCCCTACTGCCATGGTACAAGTCCTTGTGGATATGTGGAGATTCTCCTGTTCCGTTGTCGTCTCTTTTTTTTGTAGTTTGAAATAAATGATCTGTTCTTTAATATTTATTTGCCGCCGTCACGGCTATAATGCTTTGAGCCGCTTCTTCTTCGGCTTTTGCCGTGGTACTGCGGGGTTAGGGATGGGTATCGTTAAGGTTTTAACGGTATTACTACTCTTACCGATACTGCTTATCGATTAGGTACTTTAACGGTATTCTTATCGGTACTTTTTGTTTTTTATATATATATATACACTGTGTGCACAATTATTAGGCAAGTTGTATTTTTGAGGATTAATTTAGTTATTGTACAACTACAGTGCTCTTGGTCAATCCAAAATGTTAACAAACCCTCAAACCTGAACATTTAAGTAGTAAAAGTGAAGTTTTGGCGTTCTTAAGAGAATATCTACAAATTTAGCCCCGAGACCGATTAAATACCGGGTTTCGGTACCCATCCCTATGCGGGGTACACAGGCAACATGCCCGTGGACACTGCAGACTAGCGGTTTGCATGTGTACTGCACGTCGACGCGGAAGTATAAATGAAAACCGACGCACATCCTACGGCGTAGAGGCTATGGCATATGTCTGATGCAGAAGTATAAATCGGCCTTTAGTATTAGCTTAATTAGAATTATCTTCCTTGCATGGGTTGTGCGCCGGCACGGTGTTCTGACGATTTGTGCTACCCTGTCAGATTTTGCTACCTCCCATTAAAACGGAGGTCAAATTATTTAAAGCATAATTCGATAGTGAAAATTGCTACCTATCAGATTTTGCTTACAGCATTATATTAATAAGGTGTGAGGCTTTATTAACATGTACACCTACCCCAACCCTAAACCTACCCTTACAGTATGATAAATACAGTGTTGGTAGCATAATCTGATAGGTAGCATTATTTGTCAGAATAACTGGCTCCAGCGCGGATGAATCTAATGTTTTGAGGAGTATGTGAGGCAGTCAGTCACCGCACCGGTGTGGATACTGTACTTCGCAATCACAGATTCTAGCCTACATCTCGGAATATATGACCCAAATAATAATTTTCACCGTATATTGTTATCTGAACAAGTAAGTAACAAGTCTGCCATGTTTGTTCTGACCAACTGGGGAAAAAAGCATTGCAATAAATCGTGCTACCAATGATGATTTAATCTAAAGATCGGTTAGCTCATATCACATCAAACCATGCAAATCATTATTATTGTTATACTTTATTCTCAGATTATTAATGTTAACAACATCAGCATTGACTATAGTGTGTATTAGCGTGTAAATTTCAATTTCTGCACAGTCTAATCGAATTGTCATACTCTTGTATGAAATTCTCATATTAAGAAATTATTTTAATCCAAAAAGCAAATTATGCTCCCTTCGAACTGGTTGTCTTTAAAAATACAAATCTTGTGTAATCCCAGGCTATCTGATATCAGAAGCACATTTAAAACTGGAATATAATTTAATTTCATTCACATGTATTTCATAAACACATAATCCTTTCTGGATTCAAAATGACAAGTTTAATTATTCCAGCTGTGAGAAAAGGCTATAAACAATCGGCCACCTGCAGGATCCTCACATGCGATAGACTAGTAGCCGGGACAACAACTTTATGTTTACAGACGTGACGTAATGACGCAGCAGCATGCTTGAATTTCCCGCGAAAACCTACCCATACCACTCAAATGAGAAAACATTATTATAAGCTTAACATTGTGAATCGGGCTAAAGTAAGGCGGTAGTTTTGAACACTGGGTGGTTATGTACTTGCTCAAATATTGATTTCTTTTAACCAAAAAAAGTTACTGACCGCAGCTTTAATGATAGTTATATATTGGATAGATCTATGTGGAATCTGTGTGAAATATATGTTTTAAGTAGAAAATGTTGTTTAAACTGAAATTTGAAATGGAATGCTATAATGTACTTTTTGATATCTCTCTCTCTCTCTCTCTCTCTCTCTCTCTCTCTCCCTCTCTCATGCACTTCTTCAC